>NW_027114029.1:1808205-1830232 GCF_000696795.3 Halyomorpha halys
ACCAGCGGATTGAAAATAGAGGGATGAATAGGAACCATTGTGGTTTACTTGGAATATATAGTAGAAAGATAACATTTTTTTTCCACAGTTTTCTTTTACAATTAATACCAGTCTATAAACTAAATACAGGTTTTTCAATTTATTCCTTTTTTTCTTTCCCTTCCATTTCACAACCCTTATTTCATTTGATCAACAAATTCCCCTATATAATAAAAGATATAAAAGAAAAATGACTAGTAGTATTTTTATTATATTTATTGAATTCATCATTTGGTAATTAAAAATTTGTCGTCAGTCATGAGCAACTTTGATTTCAGGTATCTTTACAATACAAATAATAATATATTAATATATAAATTAATAATAATAATAATAATTTTATTAATTTTATTAATATATTAATAGTATAATAATTATACATATAAATGATTGAATGTATTTTTGTGAATATGAAGGAGATGATCGGGGGTACGGTCATAAAGGAACACAAAATAGTTAACATAAGAAACTATTTATTTTGGCCCACTTTTCAGCGCTTCATCAGGGCTTAAAAAGATATAAAACAATTAAAAATATATTGAAAATGAACGATTTTATGATAAAAAAAATAAACTGAGGTGGGTTTAAAGATTATGTAAATATAAGTGAAAAAGGTTACTTTACTATAATTTTAATATTTTTTCTTGTATCTCACTAAAATGTAACGGTTTTTTGATCGCCATATCCCCTATCTACTCTATGTCTTTCCTACATCTATTTTTGTTACTCGTTCGTTATATATTATTATGTCATTGGATTTGTTATGTTGTTGTTATGTTGTTGGATTTGTATCATATCCTGTATCATCTTGTTTTATTGTCATTATTATATTAATTCATTAATTGTAAATTTTCAGCTTTATTATTCACTTCACAATCCTTTCAGTTATTTTTATTATTATTTTTCATTTAGTTTTTTTTAAATATTATTATTTTATTTATATTTTTTTCTTTATTTTCATTTTCATAGTTGTTAATTAAATTATTAGTTGTTTCACTTGAGATCGATTCATATTTTTCTTATCTAGCTTAAACATTTTATAGCTTCTAAACTATAATCCTAATAATCTAAACTGCACTATTTACATTTCACTTATGTATATCATTTTTATATGTTATTTTGGCACCAACCGATAAATGTCTTCTGGTCGGATCATATTGGATGTAATTTTTTAAATGAATAAAATAAAAACAAAATTAAAAATATATATTCTATATTATACTACTCCTACATTGAACAATAAGAAAAAAAATGGTTTGAAGTATCTCTTTGACAATAAAACCATGTTCTTGATGCTTCGGCAGTGACGTTCTAAGTCAAACAAGAAGAGTGTGAAAGAATGACGATAAAGCAAAACCAGAAAAATACATTTGTGGCTAATAAAATTTGAAAAACAAAAAATGACATGGATCTGTTTTGATGGATGGCACGGTTTTGAACAATAACATTTTCATCTTAATATATTAATGCCTGTTCTAATAATGGGAACTATCATTTCTAATGTATTAGAGAGAGAGAAAGAAATATTTTATTCATTCATACTGCCCAAATACATGGGGTTGCTACATTACACAGCATACTGATCAATCCGTGACTGGACAAATATACGTTACATATTTTTACATGATATAGTATAATAGATAGATAACATTTTTTTTTTCTTCCACAGTTTTCTTTTACTTTTCTTTTACAATTAATACTAGTCTACAAACTAACTACAAGTTTTTCAATTATATATTAATACAAGTATTCAGGCTTAATACCAGGGTATTCCAAGAAAGAGCAAGTTTTAGACCTTTTACAAAAGATTGAGCTTGGGAACATTCATACCTGGACTACACATAGCCAGGCCCAGAAATGAGGGATTAGGTCGTAAAACGTAGTTTTTTTTTCTAAAATGAAGTTTTTGGCTTTATCGGCTTTTTTAAGGTTGATAATTTAATATCCATAATTTGTTGAAAGAGTCTTTAAGAAATTTATTTCCTCATGAGAATAATGTCGAAGTTAAGTTATGATACGTGGCTCCTGATTGGAGATAAAACATTATTATTAATTAACAATATTTATTGTTAAAATTTCTATTTTTGCAGCTAGATGACCGATTACCTCAAATATCGACGGGTTTGATGAATTAAAACAAATATCTGACCGCAAAAATAAATATTTCTTTTTAAATCAAGTTTTTATTAATGAAACTTAAAAGTTTGCTCTGCTTAAAAAATCATAATTTGGGCGCTAATGATTCGGATATCACTTCTACCCCTTACTGTCAGAATTAACCATATGAAAATATTTCAAATTAACATTGGAAATATAAGATTCTTTTCATGAAAAGAAGATGGTCGGAGGCGTAGTCAGTAAGGATAAACAAATCAGTAAAACTTATTTATTTGTGCCGACGCTTCGACCATAATTTCTGGACTATATCATATTTGAAAAATCAAACGAGATAACAGAGAGAAAACTTTATTCAAAACCAATGCTGTCCAAATACAGCATACTTCAAGCATTCAAATCTGATGGGACAATGTTTTTTAAATCTTACAATATATAGGCTTAACAAGTAAACAATATATAATAATAGTATATATTCTTTTTTTTTATTTATTTATTTTTTTTTTTGTTTCATCACTTAGGTTCTTTTTTCTTTTGTTTCATCACTTTGGTTCTTTTTTCTATTTTTTTGTTTCATCACTTTGGTTCTTTTATCTTTTTCATTATTATTTTTTCTACTTTATTAATTTTTTTTGTTAATCCTTTTTTTTTTTTTTTCATATTTTCCCTTTCAACCCTTCTCTTTCTTTTTCCTTATTTTTCCCCTCTTTAACATAAATGAAACACACCTAAAATACAAAATACAACTAATCTTCATTTTAAATAAATAAGAATATAAACACGTAATATATATTTCATATAATTAATAAAAATCATTTATAAAAGTAGTGATAGATATATATTTTCATAACAAACAAACTTGAAAATATACATAACATTAAATTAAGTAGATAGTAGTTAATACTAATAAAAGATAAAATGTAATATTGTAGAGGCAAGAATTATACTAAACTAATGAGAAAAAAAGTTATGTAAATTTTATATAATTTATTTTAATTTTTTTATTTGTTTTCATCATTATTTTAGTATAATTCTTACCTCTATAATATTATATTTTATCTTCTATTAGTACCTACTATCTACTTAATTTATTGATACGTATGTTTCCAATTTTGTTATTATTTCTTTTTTCTTTTCTCTGAATGAAGGTTGTTATCCCGTTTTGTTTTATTTATTTGTGTGTACTTATTTCAGTACTCGGCTTCTCCGGTCTTCTCATACCATTTAACGGTCATCTGTAAACACTTCATGAATATTTTCAACACTAAAGAGATTGGAAATCATTAAAATTCTCAAAGCAGATTGGTGAATATTGATTAGAAAAATTAACACAAGTTCATTACATACGCTTTTTTATTTCATGTTCTATGTTATCAAATATAATAAAATATATGGATATAGTCTCAATATTCTTCATTAATTCATTTTAAATATCCAACATTTCAGCTAACCTGGTCATTATCAAGGATAATATTAATTTTAATTTCACATCCTTCCATTAGATATTAAAAATGTTACAGGGTACTGCCATTGTCTAATATAATATATTCAAATTAACCTATATTTGTCCAACCATTTTCATTGTTCAATATTTATTCTTTTATTTGCAAATTTTGTTTCTTTGCTACTATAAAATATTATATTGGTAAAATAATATGATGTTAGTAAAATCGTTATAATAGAATAACAAAATTTCTAAATTAAAGTATTATATTAAATTAAATAGTATATCAATATAAATGTAATTTGAATATATTATATTAGACAATGGCAGAATCACCTGTAACTTTTCTAATGATTACTGTGAGGCCGTGAAATTAACTTCAATTAAAATTAAAGTATTTAATAAACGTTGAATATTTATAATTAATTAATAAAGAATGTTGGGGCTATGTTTTTTTAATTAAAATTGATAAAGGAACTAGAACATGAAATCAAAATATATTTGGATAGAACTTGTCTTAATTTTTCTGTTGTATTATGTTATTCATCAATTGGCTTTAAGAATTTTCAATTTTTTTTTAAATATTGGAAATAATCATATATTTCCTACATCAATGTGAAATATTGTAGTATGTTTATATCAGTAAAGATTATTAATATTTATCTATATCTTATTTCTGTATATATTGCTCCATGGTGACCAACAACGAATAATTGAAAAAAAAATGTTATTCATAGAACAAAATCAATTATTATTTGCATATTTCAATTGTTTCATGAGGACAAAAGAGTGTTAATAATAACACAAGTGGTTGCTTGGGACTCAGCTGTCAGGTAAGGGATTAAAGTACGCTTTGTCAAGCGGTTCTCTATGGAGGATATTTGTAATTCTAATAAGGTCGGGCAACTATTCCGAATGAAATGGTAAAATGTGTACCTAGCCGATGTCAAAACTGTCCCAGGGGAAGGAAGCTTTGCATTGATCAGTTCCGATTTGCATACACCTATCGGCTCAGTTTGATTCAATTATGAAAATTAGATCTCTTCTATTCAACGGTTGTCTTCATGCTTCGACAGGCCCAGCACATTTCTTCCCCATCGAGCGATTAATCCAGATTTTAATTTATTTCAGGTTGTATTCTGTGCGAAATAGAAGATTAGACGCCGGAAACAAGTTAGTCATTTCTCAAAAAAAAAAACCTATTTTTAAAAAACCGTATTGCTGACACCTTATTGTAATTTTGAATAATGTTTACTTTTGGAAGTGGTCGGTAATTAACTCTTAGAGCTTACGAGTATACTGATATAATATATAATATTCTGAATACATTTTTTTTTTGTTTTGTTTTTTATCTTAATAATACTTTTTATTTATTGATAGATATTACAATCTGCCACACAGTTGTGGGCAATAGGTAATAGTGATGAATGATCTAATACATAATAAAATAAAATAAAATAATTTAAAAAAAAAATCTTAAAATATATACAAACAGAAGAATAAACAAAATGAACATAATCAAACTAACTGTATGAAAAATAAATAAATAAAATAACATAATGATAAAATAATATAGTAGTCACATTTACACTCTAATATACAATATTTACACAATCGACCTGAGGATCCCTGAGTCCACTCTATCCCCCATGTGTGAGGGGTAGAGCAGAGCTCAAAAGATCCCAGCGCATCCCTCTCGCCCATCACTGACTTATTGTTAACGCCATATTTAATATTAATTTGTAAATATTTGTTAATAGACTTAGTTTATATTAAATCACATTTTTATTTTGTTTTAAGATGAGTTGTATTTAATACTTGGGTTGTAATATTTAGATGCAGCAATGAGGGCCAGTAAGGATTGTTTTGTCTAGCAACAATACAAAAATCTACGGATTAAAATCAGTTGTCCAGTCGCCTTTGTGTAGTTAGTCACATATCTTCACAAGACCTTTTTCTGCGTAAATTGTTTAGAGGGCGGTATAGACGTGGGCCCACGATGAACAATCGTACTTGAACACATCTGGAATATTCATTTCATTTCCTTGTTTCATAATGAAAGCTAATAGTATTAGTTCATAGTACAAGTGCAGAAACTAGTGTGTTAATAACACTAATACTTATTATTATCATGATAGGGATAACTATTAGTGATATTACAGGAATTAAAACATATTAAATTACAAATTACTATTGTAAAATTCTGAGTAATTGAATAAAGATAAATCTACAAGACTAATAGTATTAGTTTCCACTTTATTATGAAACAGGGCCCTGATCCATCTGTGTCTGATCCATCGGAGATCATCCAGCATTATTTTATTTTGTAAATTTTGTTTATTCTTTTATTTCATTTTATTTTATCTTGAAGGATAGTTTTATTTTGATTTTGTTTTTCATTTTATTTCTGAAGGTTCTATTTTGATTTACTTTATGTTTTCTATTGTTATCTCAGCAAAATAAATGTTTATATTCCGAGCTAGCTCGTTTTGTTTTTGTTCATTTTAAAGCTTTCCATCAGAAAGACATCATAAATTTGAGATGGCTTTAACACAAAATATTTTATGACCTGAAAATTTGATTTTTCAATTTTGGCCGATTTATGTTTTTTGTGTGCCTAATCCGGTAGTGGAAGGATGTTAAAATAAACCAAATCGGTTTCTACAAGGTCTCTTTGAATTCGAGATATTTTATTTTAAGTGCTTCAACCCCGATTAGGGTTTCACCCGACCATTCTAGAGGCTCATTTAAGATCAATGTATTGCATTTTTATATCTTTATTAGACCAATACTATCATACATTTTTTGTTTTACAATTTCACGGAAACTGGTAATGATAGTGAGTAGACACGATATTTGAATAAAACAGTAATGACGACTGATCCCACATATTCGATAAAAAAACAAAATCTATTTTATTGTTTATCTAGAATTTTCATTTTGAAACAAACATCGAGTGCACAGCTTTCCTCTTTATCACTATTAGATATAGGTTGGATTTGTAATAAAAAATTACCAATCAAGCTCAGAAAAAATACAAAATTAAAAAATTCTGTTATGTTCCTTTTCGCTTATGTTGGTTCAATTTATTTTGTCAATTCATAATGACTATGTATACGTAAATATTTAATTTTAAATAAATATAACAATTGATATAAAACTTTAAATTGTGTTCATTCACTATAAAATCTAGCAATAGCTAAGCATTGTCGGGTCTGGAAGTTATGTATATATGTGCTTGGTTTTAATCTACTGCTGTGACTATTATTAATGGTCTGATCCCACATTGCCGTCTAATATTGAATTTGTTTAGCGGGTCACTGGAGAGGATCTAGGAGGGTGAATTCAGGAGAGTGAATTTGTTGATCGGGTGAATTAAAAATTGTGAAATGGTGTAATTGAAGGAACGGAAAAGGGAAAGAAAAAAAGGATTGAATTGAAATATTGGTATTTGGCGTATAAACTGAAATTGATTATAAAAGGAAACTGTAGGGGAAAAATAATGTTTTTTATTATTTTATTATACCATGTAATTATATATTAATTTATATAAGTATGCTCTCTACTTAATACACCTTTTAAATTCAACATGCTCAAAGAGTCAGAATTGAAGGCTTAAAAAGTAAAATTAATTTTTGTTGTCTAATAACATGCTGAAGAATAATTAAAAGCATGATCCAGAAAAAAAATCCAGAAACAAAACAACCCTCGTGGTTTCGTACTTGGAGGATCAAAATAAATTCCAACATATCCCATCAAATCACCTATACTCTTCGTCGTAAATCTACCGACTGCATTACAGTGTCCTTTAATTATGTTGCTCTTACCCCTTCGAACAGATCCGCTACCTTGGACTACATCTGGACAAACGACTGACTTAGGTTCCTCATACAAGACTGAAAAGACAGGAAACTACACGTCGATTTCGACTATTACAGCATTTACTAAACAAACGGTCTAAACTTCCAACTCATTACAAAAGACTGATCTACCTGACTGTAATAAGGCCTATCTGGACGTAGGGAGTTGAGCTTTGCAGCTCCACTAAGGCTTCAAATTCCTCTCGTATCCAATCCTTTCAATCCAAAATCCTTCGTAAAATCCTCAATGCTCCTTACTTTGTCACAAATAAAATCATCCATTAAGACCTTAATGTTCCTTATGTAACCGATTTAGCCCGAACCAGATATCAATCCTTCCATTGTAAACTCCCTAACCACCCAAACCCTCTAGTTTCTAACCTTGTTTCCTCTTCCATTCCTGATAATCCTCTGAGGCGCCTAAAAGGAAGATGGCCTCGAGACTTTCTAATATCGAAATATTATTAGAGTGCTTCTCTACATGCCTGTATCACATCATTGTGATCTTACATCAAATTTACTAGATGTATTTTTATGTAAATATCATTACATAAATAAAATTAAAAAAGAAACTAAACCCAGAAAGAGACAAAAATTTAATGTCTTTCGGAATTCCAAAATGGAGCTGCCCTTAAGTTACACCACTTTTATCAAAATCCGTCCAGAAAGGAAAAATAACGAGTGAGTACATTTTGAATTACCTTTGCCGTGGCTTTATATAGTTTGTATATTTTTTTCTGAAATTTTTTTTTTTTTTCATTTTATTATGTTTACTTCTCGTTGTCCTTATAAAATGATACGTTAAAATTAATAATTATACAGTAATTCTGTATTAGACGATTTTCGAAAGTTTATTTCACCATGGCCGTGGCAGTTAATGGCTTCATAACCGTAATAATTCTTTTCGTTCACTAAAAAGGGTGATAAAATTCCAAATTAAAATTTTATTAGTAAATTTTCTTTTCAAGTTTTGTTTATTAATCGTTTTTGCTAACACATAGTCTAAGAACATTTCGATTTTTTTTTAGTTTTTGTTGTTCAAAATTTGAAAGTAATCATCAAAGTAAAACATAAAAATGTGTTATTTGAGAATTCTCCGTTTGCATTAGTTGGTAACACACAGGGATTGTTGCAAAAGCGATGCAAAAGATTGTGTCTTTTCAGGAATAAAACAAATATAATAATGATTAAAATAAATTTTTAATTTCAAAATAATACTTTGTTAAGGGTAATAATTCATTGTGTATGTATTAATGAAATATCCTTGGGAGAGGTAATTTCATCAATAAGGCACTGAGCTTCTAATGCCAAGGACTGGGGTTCGAATCCGTTTGTGGCAGGTAATTATTTTCTGTTTCACTTTTACTTTAGCCGTGAGTCAGTTCCGTGTGTTCGGGAATCCTCCGTGGTCAATCTAGCCTCATGAATTGCATACTCCTAATTGATTAAAAATCTGGCGGTCGAGCGTAATTCCGACCAAATCAACTCCTTGCACAACCCTTCGTCCAATAACAGTACTTCCTTAAAAAGTACTGCACCCCTTACCCGTCATGTTTTTTAGCGGTACAAGTTTAATTTTTAATTTAATATTAATTTCCGGTAAATGTAGAAAACCCCGACAACTGCAACCGTTCTTTATTGACTAATCAGATGATGTTTCGTATTTAATGTTTCTTTCATTTTTAGATCAATTCCTACAATCATAAAAAAAAATCTTTTTCAGCAATCTGAGAACTTTTTTTATATGAATGGTTTTTTATATAACGAACTTTTATGTTTTGTTTACGCATTACTATAATTAAGGTAGCACTATACTGTATAATATAGTATTATTGACATACATATTTTTGTATGATGAAAAACTGTAATCAAAATTTTAGCTGTCTTATGTGTCTGTATTTATGTGTAATATAATTATGGTTTCAATAAAATAGTTACTATAACATATAGTGTTATTTTTAATTATAGTAATGCTTATTTTTTTTAAAGTCGTTAAACAAAAAAAAATTATATAAAAAATTTGTAATTGATCATGAATTATGATTTCAGGAATTGATTAGAAAATGGACATAGCATATAATGAATTAATAAAGGATGGTTGGAGTTGTGAGGATTTTACAGAATTTCCCATAAATTATTAAGTATGAAAACTTTTATTTTTGCAATGATTATAAAAACTATTTAGTTTACTAGACGCCTGTTTTTATTATTGTTAGTATTATATGATAGTAGGAGTAAGTGTTTATATTTTAGGGTTACTTATAAAAATAAATGAAAGATGCAAAAGCAGCCTTCCTCTTAAAAAAAAAAAAAAAAAAAATGGAGAAATGTAATTAGAAGGGTGATGGTAGGAGATTGGTTTATCTAGTGAGTAGCAGTACATGGCAGTTGAGATGGAAGGAATGCTCGAAATTAATCAGGCTTGGGCCGGGGGCTGATGAGCGGCCATATTTTCTTTTCCTTTTCCACCCCCTACCACCCTCTCCCCCCATCACTCCCTCTCTCTCTATCCCTCCCTCTATCTCTCTCAATCCCCTGGTCCAGGCCTCTCTTTGCATGCTTAATGCTCTCGGAGGGGAGGTCCTTCGCCTTTTGTTACTTTCCTCTCCCGTGTATGTGTCGGTGAGCGAGCGGCTGTGTGCGTGTGTTTAAATGTCTCTCCCCCCTCCTTCCTAATCTTCCTTTCTTTTACGCACTCTTTCTCTCCCACCCGCCTCTAAGGCTATTGATTAGTATGCATTATAATAAAAAAAAGGAAAGGAGAAGAAAAAACGAAATAGGCCCAGCGAGGAGCAAGGACCCCCCTACCTCGCATCTCATTAGGCTTCGAGTCACCCCCGAAACGCAATTAATGAAATATTTTATTCCTTCCTTCACGTGCTCCAACCCTCAGTCCCCATATTTCTTAATGCTCATTTCACAGTCACCCTTCGGATGTCTTGTCTCTCTCCGTCCTGTTTCATCATTCATTTTAAGAGCTGGAGCTTTAAAACATTAAAAGTTCTGAGCCCTTGCGAGAATGATGTGTCCTCCCAATTATTCTTTATTCTTATTCAAATGGTTTTTAATATCACATAAAATTACCAGTTTGCCGCTAGATTGATCTCGGTGACGTTGTCATAGACGTTAGTAATTTATTACATGAAAAATAATGAAAAAAAAAAATTAAAACAATATTAAAAACAGAAAAAAATATGGATATACACAATACCATATCGATGTTAATCAATTTCAAGGTAATACCTATGGTTAAGTGTGGCGTTCATTTTTGTGTCAGTTCTATAGGAATTTGTTGAGTTTGTACTCATGTGCTGAATTTTAAATCAGTAGACATTGGTTTGTTCTATGCCTTTAAAATATACTGTGTTGTATTCTGTACATTCTGGTCTAATAATCAAGAACCTTGTCTACCTACATAATACGTTTTTATATGTTACTTTAGTATTTCTTTTGTTTGTATATATTTTAATATATTTTAAGAGTTTTTTTTTTTAATTTTATTTTATTATTATTATTCTTTTATTTTGTTTCCTAATTTTTTTTTATTTTAGTATGTATGAGATCATTTATCAATATTACCTATTGCCCACAACTGTGTGGCAGATTGTAATATCTATCAATAAATAAATCTATCTATCTAAAAAAAAACTTTAGTATTACTACATGTTGTTAAAGTTATAAATAGAAAATGAACGAAGCTCAAGTGCATATAAGTACATTTACTACATATATTACAACGTAAGCGATAAGTGACCTATCCTTATGCCTTCTCAATTTTGTTTCTGATTTTTAGCTGCAATATCTCTTTTGTGGGGCCAGTTAAAAATTTTGATAATTAATAATTCAACACACTTTACCATTTATTTATTTCTTTTTGGTTGTTAACTTTGGCGTATAATAGAGTATTTACAACATAAGTTCCATTTTATAAGTGAAATTGGGTTTTAAAAAATCACAAATATTAGTTGTCCTATTAGATAAATTATGGAAGAATAAAGGCTATGAGTATCACAATTATATTATAGCAACAGATCAAAGTTGGTAAGCACCTATATGATATTATAAATCATACAAAAATAAATTGACAATAATAATAAATAGTAAGATGACATTTAAAATTTGTAACCAGAAATTGGCAGAAAGAAATTAAAACAAATCTAGAAAATGTGTGGTGGTGATGTTTAAGTATTATGCTTCGGCTCAAATAATAATGTTTTATTAAAAAAATAAAATTCCAATAATAGTTGTTCGGAAACAGATGTTGATTTATAAAAAAAATATATTTCCGGAGAATTTTTTTAGAGAAAGAAATTTATTCAATCATGCTGCCCAAATACATCGGGTTGCTACATTACACAGCATACTGATCAATCCGTGATCGGACATATATAAATTTATAAATTACATTTTTTTGATATGATACAATATAATAGAAAGATAACATTTTTTTTTTTCCCACAGTATTATTTTAAAATTAATATCAGTCTACAAACTAAATACAAGCTTTTCAATTTATCCTTTTTTTTTTTTCTTTCCCCTCCATTTTACAACCCTTATTTCATTTTATCAACAAATTCCCCTATATAACAAATATTAGAATATAAAATAAAACCTACAGATGTCTGCCAGCACTAAAATTAAAGCAAATTAAATGTACTATAAAGTAGTTCATGATGTTTATCTTCGTAAGAGTAGTGGTTTTTATGATATTTTTCAAGAAAACTTGGCAAAATGTTAATTTATAGCTGTTTGGATAAGAAGTTTGAGAATATCATAAAAACTACTACTACTAGGATAAAGGTCATGAACTAATTTATATTATATTTAACTAACTTTAATTTGAGTGTTGGCAGACATTTGCACGTCTTATGTTTCATGGATATAGATTTCTCAAAATAAATTCACTGACTATTGATTTTTCAGTGAATTCTTGATGGAATGATGGAATTTAAAAAACTATATCTTTGGAACTATTGAACGTAAATAGCTCTTTGGGGCTCATGCTTAGCAAATGCATCCTACTTTAAATGATGTTCTATTAGGTTTTAAGTGCTGTTGATAGTTTTGAAGATATAGAGCTCTGAAGGAAAAATTTCTTTCTTTTATCGTTTTGAAACAGCTGCCATTTTTCATTCCCTCTACCTATAGATGGCAGAATCATCAATTTCGACTTGTAATTATACATAGTTTTCATTAAAGTAATAAAAAATTGGGGTGAAATAACTGCATTTTTTTTTTACCCCTCCCCTAGAAGGTAATAAATATGTACGAATATATAAAACAAATTTGACTTATTTACATCTTTCTCACATCAATTAATGTGAATTTCTGTTATCGAATAATTTTTTTTTTCAATTTTATTTTATGTATATGTTTTTTATCTGTACTATTGCTGCAACGTCAGTTGATATATTTTAGTATAGATTGAATGTTATTAGGAACATTATAAAAATTGAAGTTCAGGCATTATGCACAGGCAAACAATACCATCCCTGTGGATTGCCTTATATTCCAAAAAAAAAAAAAAAGATTCGGTAGAAAATTTGATCCATATATTTTTGAGATTGTTATGTTCATAAACGTATAGCTTGTAACAGTATAAATTATTACAGTATTACTTTTCAGGGGGAAAAAAAAGTTGTTTTTAAAAAAAGGGGAAAAAACTTATGAGTTATTTCTATATTAATAGTTATGCATCTTTAGGTGAAGTGTCTAAAAATGCATACCGTATCCTCAGGGGAAAAAAAGTTGGATTTGTCATCGGTTCTATATTGTCATAGCGACTTTGTTAATCTTAATAAAAATGTACAATTTTGGTACATTTAATTGTAAATATAGTCAAAGTGAATTAAGAAGACACACATTACCTCCATCTCATTTCGAATCATATCACAAATTGAGTGAAGATTTTTTTTTTATGTTTTTTTAAAATTTTCTTATTGAAATTTCTAAATTTCTAGAAGAAATGGTAAAAACTGTCTGATTAATATGACAACGAAGTGATTTGAGAAACCATTCATCAGAAGAACTTCATTGATAGATTTATGTTAGTTGGCCCTGAGGCATACTATATTTTTAAACAACTCGGTAGCGCATTTGGAATTCAGAAAAAAAAAAAAAGCAACTTTAAAAGCAATAATAACCTAGATAGTATTGTCCTACTACTATTACACACCGGGGGTATGACCGACTTAAAACTCTTTAAATCTACTTAAAACGAGCAAATATAAATTAATTATCTCTTGCAGAACCGATTTCAACTTCGATCGGTCAAATGGAGAAACTCCGGAATTACCGTAAAATTATTTGAAGAGAAACAAAAAAAACCAAGGATGAAAGGCATATGCCTTCCAGGTTCTTTAGTGTATGAGAGGAATAGAGAGAGGGAGGGATGCTCCAAGATTTGCAGCAGTGACGGTCACAAAAGATTTCCCAAGTTTTTAAAAACTTTTTAAAAGTCGGAATAAACTTTTTCTTTCATCGAAGAAAGTTTTCGGGTTCATTGTCTTTTCCCTATCTCTTCATATTGTTATATCGTTTTGAAGACTCTTTGGACCCCTCCCTCTAGTCAACATGAATGAGACAAATGGAGTTATTTGGGAATTTAATCAATAATAAAAATAAAGGAAAAATGATAAAATACATTACCAGCAAAAGTTTTAATAACCTGTTTATAAATCAAGCTTTTATGGCAGATCTTACTATTTGTAATGTAATAAAAGAAAAAGAAAAAAATATTAAAATTACGATAATAAAACTAGTATGTTGCTTAATAACAACCTAAAATTACTAGACTTTTTTTTTTAATGTCATTACACTAGTCTTCCATAATAATTAACTTGTAACAATTTTTTTTTTATAAAAAAAAAAATAAATCCGCACTGCTACAACTGCTGGAGTTCAGTACTTTGTAAGCGAATACTGTTATTAGAACTACGGTTGTGGAATGAGGTGATTTGGTCAGAATTATGCTCAACAGTCAGTTTTTTTACCGAATTAAGAGTAACTACTTATGAGGCTAGGTGGACCCCGGGGTTCTTCTGGCTCCTGAACCCAATGGTTAACGGTAACAGAGTAAGTAATTGCTACTCTTGGGTTCAAACCTAGGGTCCTTTGTGTTAGTAGCACAGTGCTTTAGTGTTTTTTAGTAAAGTGTAATTTATTTTTCTAAAAACACTGATTCTTTGAGTAGATAGAGTTTCAAATCTCTACTGAAAGTGGAAATGATTAGTCCAGTAAGAGCTAATAAGTAGGGAATAGATAATAAATCAGGATTTTAATGGAAACTAAGCTTTGTATTATTTAGCTGCTTGAAAACGTCTTAGATGCTTGATTTTGAAGAAAAATTTGTCTGGCTCATTATGTTTCACTTTAATTCCTTAAATAATTATCTGTCACTTACTGATTCGAACCAATTTGAAGTTAGTAGCACAGTGCATT
Organism: Halyomorpha halys; assembly: GCF_000696795.3. Lineage (NCBI taxonomy): Eukaryota > Metazoa > Arthropoda > Insecta > Hemiptera > Pentatomidae > Halyomorpha > Halyomorpha halys. The sequence goes on from NW_027114029.1 coordinate 1,823,104, forward strand.
ATTCAGTTAAGAGGAAGTATAATAGACGGTCGAATATTCGAAAATTATTGGGTTGAACATAAAAACATAAAACTATGAAAACATTTTTTTCTAAACAAAATAAGAGGATAAAACAACTTATTTAAGTAAAAGTTTATCCGCATTTTTAACAAACGTTATTGCGTTTTAATGCTGTTCCTTGAAAAACGGAAGAAATGAGACTCAACAACTATAAAATCAACTCATAAAAATTTTTCAAACTTCTAAAGTCCGGTGGTGCCAGATGGCACATATCTATTGAGATATACAGGGGTTTTCTTTCTTATTTATAAGAACTAATCTTCCACATACATACAGCGCTCCGGAGGTCAAATTGAGAACAATAAATCACTATATAATTGTTACTAATTTATAAACCACCATAATTGGTATAAATTTATTTATATTAAATTAGTTGACCTGGAAATGCTTCATTATTGCTGTATTTAAGGAGATATATAGATTAAATGAATATAAATGATAATTATTTATTTTGTTTTCATTTATTATATAGTTTATTAGATTTATTTCAAATTTAATACAATTTTCTCTGAAAAAGAAATTTTTAATTTTAAACAAAATTATTTTTAGGTTTTTTTTTTAAACGTAAATATAAATATTAATACATTACTGCATTTAGTTAAAATTAATTGTTAACGTATACTTTATATTTACGATTTGGTGACATAAATTAAACCAATAAGGAAAAAAACAGAAATTTGTCTTACGTTTTAGAAGCTAAATCAATAATCTTTTTTTTTTTTTTTTTACCACAAAACTCTAAACTCTACCAATAGAGAAATATAGGAACCCTGTTTGCTAGATATATGTTGTGAGATTAAAATTTGAAACCCATATTTCGCCGTTATTCTTGTAAATAGAATATAGCTTAATAGAATCGGAAATATTTTTTACTTATTCTCCAGAAAGAGACGAATTGATTGGTATACAAAACCAAAAACCCTTTATTTTCATCCTAAATTTTTTTCTGAATTTTAATCCAGGAATTGGAAACAATAACGTAAGAATTGGATAAAATTCAGAGCAATTATGAAAAATTATCTGAACAATAGTCACCGGAAGGAAAAAAAAATCCTCGGAACCAATCGAGGTGAAAAATTTATAATTTTTTTGGAAAACGGTATTTGGTTCTTTGAGACGACAATAAAAACGAATATGAAATGCTCTTTTCTAAAAAAAAAAAAAAAAAAAAATCTGACCCACTTTAACCCAAGCCACACTAGGTTTTTATAATTTTTCGTAAATATAATATAGCTTTTTTTTTTTTTTTTTTTTTTTTTTTTTTTTTTTTCCGAACCCTCTAAAAACAGAAATAAAATGTGAATTAGTAGTGCAATATAGCTTAACCGAATGAGTATTACTTAGTAGAAATAACTTTTTTCTTTTCCTCGGGAAGAAGCTTTTGAAAAAAGAAGCATTTAAACGATGAAATGGAACATTTTGAACAAAAACTGCACAAAAATCGGTACCTTAATAAATAAGTTTATTGCGGACAAATATTCGACAGCTCTCTTTTATTTACATAGATCGATTATAAAATCTCTTTTCAATCGCGTTATCGATTTTTTTTGCCTAATAAGCTCTCGCTGGCCGTAGGTTGGACAACTCTATTCTAGACTACCGACTCTCCTTCCTGCTTCGATATGAGTAGACATGGCCCCAACAGTATACCGCTTTTACCGGACGATAGTGCCTGCATTATCACTAATTCAGGGGGCAGTGGGAGGAAGAAGAGATGTCTAGACGAGGGCATTAATAATAATTAAAGAAATATAATTTCGGCTGAGAAACAATGGGTGATTAATGGAGGTTGGTACCACTGGCTTACAAAGGCCCCTTCCGGTCAAGCCACAAAGCAGTGCTTGTTATTTAGTGGGCAGGTTTAAAAGGATACTTTAACCTCTTTGTCATCTAGCCCTCTATTGTGGTACCTGAATAGTTGTCTTGCTAATTTGTTTGATAAGGCTTTTTTATTGCTTTTTTTTATTCTCCTCCGGCCCCTTATTTTCTCCTTTCGCCGCTCTTACCTTTCTTTTTTCCAGATAATAATGAGGGATTTACGACGAAGGTAGTTAAACCGTTCTTCATAAAATATAAAGATGTAATTAAACTGCCCCTGTATTCCACTATAATCAGAACCGGCTGTAGTTGTTCAGCATCCGGCGGTAAATATGAATGAGGCGATAAACGTAAAACTTTTATTAATGATTTATATTTTTCCGGTTTTTATTTCGAAATAAAGTTTATGCTAATAAAGTTTGTCTATTGTAATTTTTTAAGAAGCAAATGAAAATAAATAAATTTTAATTAAAAATAATAAGGTATTGGTAGCTGACCGTAGATTAACATGTAAAGAAGATTGTCGGGGGGAGTGGTCAACAAAAAAAAACACAAATAAACAAAAAATTATTTATTCGGTCCGACGTTGCGATCTGAATTTCAGGTTTTCATCATTGCTAAAAAACAAAAAAAGATAACCATCAATCAGAGGTACATAAAAATAAAAAGAGATAATAAACTAAGAAATTTGGAAATAAACATAACCATGAATTGAAAATAAAATACTTGATTAATAACCATGCAAGTAAATAGTAGTAGATTGATAACAATGAGAGATGAAATATAAGAAGATATGTAAGTAGTGTCTAAAAATACCGTAAAAACGGGTGTAAACCGTGGTACGGTAGGGTCTTCATTGAAACGGATGCTCCTCAAAGCTGCCTAAAAATTAGTTGCTCTATAACTCACTTGAGAATAATTTCCCAACAACGACTTTCCGGTAAATATGCAATTACTCTAAGTGTCGGTTCACACAAATATACTTTGGACCCACAGAAGCTTTGTCCAGCTTGTGATGGAACGGTCCTGGAGGATTGTTTCCATTTTTTGACAAATTGTCCCGTGTATCATGAGAATCGAATCCGATACATGCCGAAGCTAAGGTTTATTAGCCGAAATAAGTAATATATATATATAACAAAGTATAAGAAATAAGTATTAATTTCTGTCTGTACCCTCGGGACTGGACCTTAAAATGATTTTTATATATGTAACGCAAAACCTTTTCATACAGCTAGACACCTATCGTCCAATAAGGAGGTATAGTTTTTTAATATTATTAAATATGAAGTGACGTTTTTGTTTTACTGTTTTATTCCAACGAATGTGGATAGCCCAGCTTGGGTATATTGTTTGTTATTAGTTTATATAAACGATCTGTAACTCATCATTATTGTAAAATTACTACAATTGATTATCTATTTCATGTACTTCACAGGCTAGCTCTATTTGTACGGGGGTTGCCCCATAAACAAATAAATAAATTATTATTATAGTGTCTAAAAAAAACTGAAAAAAATAAATCAACGATGAACTGTACTTAATTAAAAATAAATATACATTGGTTAAAATAGTTTACCAGAATCATGGTCAAATATTTGTTCGAGTAATTATGATTTGTTTCCGAATCGATTTAATTCATAATTATTTAATAATATATAATAATAATTATTTATTACTATTAATAACAAACATCGTCTTAACTATCAGGTTTTGCTTGGAAAAGAGACGAAGATTGATTTAATTGTTTCATTACTGCTTAGGAATCGCGAATGCTTGGAGCAGTGCAGTTTTTAACCCAGACGTTAATCTTAGGAGCTCTTTCAGATTAGAGTAGTTATTTTCTAAACGATTTCTAAAATAAATAAACAAATTACTGTAAATCATTATTTAATTTTTAATAGTTAATTAAAAATTAATAAACACTTTTAAAAAAAATGTGGCCCATCACACTTTCATTTACCACCCTACATAAGTCCCCAAATTTTATGTATATAGAATCGCTATTTTTGAAGAAAAAAAATCTTAAGTCCAGGGATGTTGAAAATTATGAAAATTTGAGAAAAAAATTTCTATTATTTTGTTATAAAACCATACAAGTTAATAAATCTGATACGGATGTGCATGACCGAAACGGTTAATAAGGTACAAATCGGCAATCATTATTCTGAGAAATTCGAGGTCCGGTCAGGTTTAAAACAAGGTGATCCTTTATCACCTATCCTATTTAATCTAGCACTAGAATACGTCATGAAAAGAGTGATGAATACCAAAAAGGATTTAACTTTTGGTAAAATACTCTCTAATCCCCATAGATGCATTGGGTTGATGTCATATTGTGAAAAACGGTTTGAGAGTAGCCTCCTGTTATGCATTCGTAATGCAATTGAAAAGGGGGCTGAGGAATTGAATCATTTGGAAAAAGATATAGGTATAGGAGGAAATAAGTTTGAACAGGTAGATAGGTCTAAGTATTTAGGTTGCATGCATGTTATTTTTCAGTTTCGAAACTGCATAGCTCGCGCCTTCAGTCCAAAAACTTAAAAATTAGAATTTACAAAATATTATCCTTCCCACTATTCTTTATGGACGCGAGACGTGGTCTCTTACACTAAGTGATGAACAGCGCCTTAAGGTTTTCGAAAATAAAGTATCACATAAAATATTCGGACCGAAAAATGATGAATTAACGGAAGAATTTAGATGGCTAATTGAGGGAAATGGACGGTAATTATAATTCAAGTGACAGCATTGCGGTGTATAAGATGGGCCTGTAAGGTTTTAGGGCTCAGTAATGAGCGGATCTCTAAAATGTTAACAAAAACAGAACCGTCGGGTAACCGTCCGAAGGCTAGACCAAAACGTAGATGGGAAGATTGCGTTAAAACTGATGTAGTAGAATAGGGTTAGAGGATGCGTCACTGGAAGGATGTACGTGGAGAGCGGTTGGTAGTATCGGCATCGAACCTTTGGATTCGTTAGGCCTTTATTATGATTATTATTATTTTGTAATAAAAATTCGTTAGGATTTCTTGTGGTTCGAATAACGAATATCAATTTTGTTCCTGCGAATGTTACAAATTTACTCATCCACCTTTCAAATAAGGGTTTCAATTATTTTCGGAGAAAGTAGTTAATTCTTTTGTGATGTAGAATTAAGGCGTATATAGTGGTGTTAGGGTGGATTTTCACCTAAATGCTGTTAGGAACTATTAGAAAAAAGTCAGAAATTTTGATGCATATTAAATTGTTTAAAAATAGTAAAATGCTATTAACATCATAATTTCTAAAAATAAATGTTAATAACATTTTAATGTTTAATGTTCACACCGGTTTATAGACAAACGTTACAAAAATTTTAACGTATCGGTTTAATATATATCAAATTTTGTTAGAAATAACAAGCATTTCGATTGTGACCGGTATAAGCAATGGTATTACTGACATATAGGGGAGCGGTCTGGCTCAGTGAGTAAGATACTACGGCCAATCCTGTGTGTTCGGAGAGCCTTCTTGAGTCCATCCAGCCTCGAAAATTGGGTGCGCTTAGTTGGGGAAAATTCTAGAGGTTGAGCATGATCATGAAGAAATCACCCCTTTATGTATCCGTTGTTCAAGAAACAGTAATTTTTAACAAGCTGGCCCCTTTTTTTCACAATTATACTTTCTGTTAGGTAGTTAAAATAAATAAATAAAAAACTGCAATAATGATAAATATACAACACCCAGGTAATTCGTATGGAAGAGGCTGTGCAATGAAGTGCTCTTATCTCTTATACCATTGACTATACATATAATTTGTTTTATCCGAGGCTATAAGAGGAAACCAATGCCTTAATATTTCTCTTTTTCATTAAACCTACCCTCTTCAGATTATCAAGTTTATAATAAATTCCAATCCCCATAGCTTTCTCAAAACAGACATTTTAAAATGTCAACCGAAGACCGTTTAACCTCAGTTAATTTTTATATCGAGGAAGAACCCAGGGGGCCTTAGGAAATAAGGATAAGGAAAGAAGGAGCGGGAGGAAATGACATGCTCGCTCTTGAACGGCACTTTAATGAGATAAGGCTCTTTTAAACAAGGAGATAGGAGCTCTGATTATGCGGAGTCGCGTACCCCCATACACCGCTCTGCCTCCTTTCAAAATTGAACTTCAGCTCTGCTAATTATGTAAGAATAATAAGGTTTTCAAGTTTCAACGCCCTGTAAGATTTTTAAGGATTACAGAGTTTAATTAACAATAAACAAGTTACATAGTACTATTGTTATCTTAAACGAGAATTTCATGTATACACTCACACACACCAACGTAAGAAATGGAGCGAGAAAATATAACAAAATCACGTCTTAGTACGACTGAACGGTATTATTTATTCCAAAGCGGTACAACAGAATTTTAATACTGTTATACACTCTTATGAATTTACTATTGAACTCATATGAATTTATTATAAAGAGAAGCTGTATAAGAATTTTATTATAATATATAGGGAGAAATATTTTTCTGTTGAATTATTCTAATATTTTTATCAGTACTAGGTTTCTTCCATTAGATCACTGACACTCCATAAATATTATGTACTGTCCTTTGCGGACACGATATACCATGAATATTCCCTCAATACAAAATTAGATACTTATTAATGTATAATATAACTGATTATATGTTTTCTATTATCTTGTTCGAGACTGTTATTATTGTTTAATTAAATTGAAATACTTCTATAAATCTTAAAATTCCTTTATTATTAACTTCACATGTCCAACGTTTCAGACATCGTTACTTTTTGAATGAAAAGATTCAGAATTTATGTCTCAATCTGTTAAGTTAAATGCTTATTAAAACTAATTACAATAAGTGTAATTTTCCTTTCAAGTTATTTAATATTTTTGTATGATAATTGTCTTGTTTTATTTTAATTTTTTCGGTTTACTGAAAAGTTTAATATGTTGTGTATTCTTGTGATAATAAAATATTACCTTAATATTAAGATATACGTGATGAATAAATTTAGGTTAAAAAAAAGTTATTTTTTATATTCTTAAGACAGAATACTTTAAAAAAATCTGTACTGCTATAACCCATAAGGTGTCAGAGGTGCAAAACGTTGTAAGGAAGTACTGTTACTAGATCAACGGTTGTGCGAGGTGATTTGGACAGAATCACGCTGGACCGTCAGATTTTTACACAATTAAGGGTGCCCATTTCATGATTTATATAATATTTAATATATATAATTTGTATTA
>NW_027114029.1:1830324-1846290 GCF_000696795.3 Halyomorpha halys
TAAATATAAAAAATATTTAAATATTTTTTATAATGTTTTCACAATGAAACGACTGCAGTTTGTCCAACATGTTGCGATATGTCCAACGACTGAAAGTTGTACAACTTGTAACTCTCTTCCAGATAAAAATATAGACTAATTGTAGTAGTTGTTGCAGCATTGTGAAAACATAAAAATTAATTATCATTTCCTAATCCATTACTTCCGTGGATAAACAAAATAGCCAATTTCGATTTCACCTTAGAATCCATCGACAAATCATCCAACCCTCCTGAAGTACTCAAGCAATGTTTTTGGTCACAAAAAACCTGCGCATCACCCTGAACTATTTATACAGCCATTTTTGTATACAATTATAAGTTATAATTAAACTTAAGGGTTTTAAGTTATATAAACATGTACAATGAACCATTTTTAAATGTCTACCAGCCAATTAACCTTAATTTGTGAACAATGTATTTATTCTTAGGGGGCATTTGTCCTAGAATAAAATTATTTTTTCATTTCATTTCCTACATAAGGTTTTTTTTTTTTCAATTATTTCTAATGTACCTATAAGATAAAAAATAATAAGAAACAACACTTTGTCCCCGTATTTCCCTAGCTTTTGTTTTTTCAAATTAAAGGAGTTATAAATACGTAGGATGGATTGAAATTTTTAAACCCAAAAACCAAGAATATCTCGGTCATTGGAATGAAATATGATATTATGAAAATAAAAGGTTGTGCCGCTATATTAGATGAAGTATAAGTGGAGAAGACAGGAGAAGTAAGTGGTATAGTGAGAGAGTATGGGTTAAAGATGTGTTTAGGTAAGCCGCAAAGGAGCGTAAATGGGCCACTGGGATGCGGTCTGGAGCTCTAAACTGGCTGATGTGTTTGTACCTTCTCCCCTCAGTGTGGGTTCTCCCCCCACCCCTATCTCTCCTCTTGTTAAATCGTTTCGTAATCTTCGCCTCTTTAACTAAACATCAGGTGAATCCCTAATTCTCCTAAACAGCGAGAAGACTCATTAGTCTCATAATTGAAATCCCGTCCCGGCGCCCGTGTGACACTCTTTGTCCCTCGGTGCACGCGAGAACTTACTCGCCTTTGATGAATGGCCTGGTATTAATGGCTTGCGAGGAGTCCCTTCCTTGGTAGAATGTTGAAGGAACAATCCAGCGCAACGTGAGAACCGCTTAATCACTTTTGACAACGTAATGAGTAGTAAAAACTGGTGTAAGTCCTTAGAATATTTAATTCATTACAATGAGATATGTAATAGGCATAACACAAATTTAAACGCACATGAAATTTTGGATTTTTAAGTGAATATATAAAACTGCATATCTTTTTTCGCAAGCTGTTTATTTAATCAAAATATGTTCCATTCGCTTCGATACACTTTTCCCAGCGTGACTTTAAGGCATAGATGCCTGTCTTAAAAAAAGTTTCATCTTTCGAATCGATAAATTCAGATATCAAATTTTTGACACTTTTAGACAGATCCAAATGTTAAAAAAAATGAATGTCGGTTGACGAGGGATCCGGCGAATAGGCTGGCTGCTGAAAAACTACATTCATTTAATTTTGCAATGGTCCATTGCGGTGTAAGCGGGCGTTTTGGGTCTTCCTCGAGGTTCATTTTTAACGAAAAATCACCAGACCAAAATTTTCAAACCAACGCTTCACTTTTCAATCTATGACAGTATTTTCCCTAAACGCCTGGTTTATATTGTGTGCAGCTTTTGCAGCATTATTACTAACTTTATACTCATATAAAAAAAGAAAAACTTATGAAAAAATTTGATTACCTTTGTTGAAATTTTACTCCGGCGATGGACAGTACGACTATAAACGAGTTTATGCCAAAAACAAAAGCATAGCTAAAACAGGAAGAGAAATATTTTCATGTAGAAAAAATCCGACATTTCATATGCATCAACTTAATCTATTGTTCACAAATACGAACAAGCTGGGAGAATCTATCATCAATATGTATTTTTCTTCATCTTTAGCAACCCCTGACCCTGGTAGAGGGTTAACTAGAGTTTGACTGTAAAAACCTGAGTAGGAGTTTCAAGATTCTTTTCCTCAGGACCTTCACAAAATAAATATTAAATGGCCCAGAATCGAACCCAGACCAAATTTGGTATTCTGGGAACCACGTTTCGGAACCTCTACGGATTCGTAGAATATTCATACTGCTGGTTCAAACATTTTTTTTTCTAAGGATCTATTTCTTTCCTCAGAACTAATATATCTATTAAACAAATGTACCTTATTTATATACTGGTGATGAAATATATTCCAAGTGAATAAATAATTATAGATATTTTTTGTAGTTAAATGTTTAAGTATCGATAAAAAACGTTAGACTTGAGAGACAGAGGAAAAAACAAGAATGGGTTAATATAGACGAAACTAAAATTTAAAACTACATAGGGCTTGGACACATGAAATCTAAACCTGCGAATTATAAGAAGAATGTTTGGGTGATCTGTGGCAATTGTACAACACACTGTAAAAATCAACAAAAGCACAACAAAGGTACAGTAGACACACTAGACAAAATGTTGAGCTAATATATTTGCTAGAGACAAACCAGCAGATGCTTAACGATTTTGTTTTTGAACTTTTTTGATGTAGCGGCAGCAAATGCATTTGTTCTGCAGGAAAATAAACACTCTGAGTGGAAACGAAGGTACTTACAGAAAGTGTTTGTTTTTTCTGATCCTAAGTAAAATATTAGTTGAACCTGCTACAACAATAAGATTAAACGGGTCAATCTTAATTTTAAACACTAAAAAGAGGCTAGAAATGATGAAGAATGACTTGGAAACCATTAAGGATAAGAATTGTCCTGGCAAAGAGATTTACCTGGAAGATGCAGAAGATTCAGAACCAGGAAATATACTCCCTACAATCATTTTTACATTATTCTCACTAACAAGATGGAATGTTGATACTAGGATTAATAAAATAAGTAAGAAATGCAAAACTTCTATTGGTCTCCTAAAAGGACTATGAAGGTTAAGAAAAATGAATTTCGAAAACATACAATGAAGGAGGATCGACTTATTTTGTAGTGGTATAAAAAAAATAAATAAAAAAAAACATACTGATCTTATAAAAGACTATGAAATACTATACATTTTTCCTATATGAAGCTTAAGTTATAGAGTTAATGAACGAATTTAAAATTAATTATTGATTATTAATCAAAGTGATTAACAAAAAACCTTTTGAGTCACCCTTTACACCCTTATTTTTGAATATAAAATTATATAATATTAATATATGTTTCTTTAAAATAATCCTTGCGTATAATATTAGTTTATATATTGTAGATATAAATTCTCAAAGTCATATCATAGTAGATATAAATTTTCAGTCATATAATAGTAGATATAAATTCTCAAAGTCATATCATAGTAGATATAAATTCTCAAAGTCATATCATAGTAGATATAAATTCTCAAAGTCATATCATTGTAGATATAAATTCTCAAAGTCATATCATTGTAGATATAAATTCTCAAAGTCATATCATTGTAGATATAAATTCTCAAAAAGAACTAGTAAACAGACAGCTGGCATATGAGAAATAGAATTTATTAATGTGACTTTGGTGAAGTTAAAAATAAACAATAGAAAGGCCCGAAAAGTTACAGAAATGTGGAATATATATATTCCATATACACAGGTTTATATTAAAAACTGCGCGTTTAATGTAGTCCGAAAGGATTTATACTGCATCGTTTCAAATGATATTTGATACTCTTTCAAGATCGATACTCCACGATTTATTGTAACTATTATAAATATAATAAATAGTTAAATAATTTCATCGGCTATGATGACATTTGTTCCAAGAATATTTCAACTCGCTCAAGATGCTAAATTCTTCATGAGATAAGGGTTGCTTGCCCTGATTACAGGAGTTAGGGGTTGATTTCTTTTTTACTGCCGCCGGTGCTTGGAGAGACAGCCGCGGGGCAGGAGTGAAGACTAAGCAGGGAGATGAGGAGGGTGGCAGGGCGTTTTAAATTCTCTGAGCGCGAGCCCGGCTCCTAATCCAACTGCCTGCCTCGTCATCAGAATTCCAACACGGATATGTTAACGGCAGCTAACCCTGTTAGGCTCCTTGCACCTTGTCCAATAGGGAAACCCGTCACGAGTCAGTATTTTGTCTTATTAACTGTTCATTGTTATTATTTTTGCGTTCTGATAGTGTCACGGAGGTAAATCATTTATGGAATAATAACTTAATTGTTTAATAAGTTTAGGTTGGGAAATAATCCGTTCACATTAGCTTTATAAATCAATAAACAACGGTTATGTAGATCAGCGGTCCAAAGTGGGTAGCGTGGCCGACTGGTGGCACAGTAACGCAAGCCTATGACAGGTTTGACGCAAGGAAATTCCAAGGGGCCTTGGCTGTAATATTTAATTTTTGCAGCTTAAAACTATAATTCATTTATATCGAATGCTAGTGGTCACCACGTTCTCTATGATACATTTTCCACTAGCAGATCATTTAGGAATGAATACCTAATTTAGATTTTATTATTATAAATTTTTTATGTTGGAATCTATTATTAATGGTTACCTGTAAAAATATTATACTATGCACAAAATGCTTGTGATATTTTGTGTTTTAATAAATATTAGAACATTTACTTTGCACGTTTTTTTTTTTTTTTATTTGCTTACATATTCAATCACTTAATTTTTTTTAACCTAACAAGGGTGCTGCGAATTTGTTTTTTTGCCCGACAAGGTGCCGCGAAATCGTTTGGAAACCATAGATGTAGGTGTACTACACAATTGAGAACTAGAAATAGATCTCGAATATTTAAGAAACGTTTTGTATATTTCACGTTTTAGTGGATATTAATTAGGAATTTAACCCTTTTTAGCCTTAAATATCTTCATCTTTACGGGCTAAACGGGCTACCCATACAAAAAAGGCGGTAAATTCAAAATTCTAGGTAATTTATTCTATTTTTATTTAAAATAATAAGAGCTATTCGAAAAAACGGATGGTTTTCAAGTTATAAGCAAACAATAACAATATTATTTGAAAGTTTCTTTTTTATACTACGAGGGGAAAAAGTTGAGATTCTTGATAAAAAAAGTAGAAAAATGAAGGGCCTTTGGTTCAGTACGTTGTAAGCTATTTCTAGAGCAACCGTTGTTCACGGATATGGTGTGACCATGCTTAACCCCCAAATTTCATCCCCAACTAAGAAAACACACTTAGAAGAGGCTGGATGTGTCCAAGGAGGATGTCCTACCCTCGGTGTGGATCCATGGCTAGTAACATAATAAATAATTTTCTGCCCTAACCAGACTCGAACCATGACCCAGGAAATGGCAGTGCGGTATACCCGTTCCTATAACTGGGATCCTAAAAACTATGAATGATTACATTTTCAGAACTACTCCAAAATACAAAAAAAACCAACTTCCAATTGGTGTTGAGCACCCTCAAAAAAGAAGAGCAAAGTATACAGATTCTCTTAAAACTTAATTGGTAAACAACCTTTTTTTCCTATTGGTTCCAAGATTAAATTTCTTTGATTATTCCATTTTTGGCTTTTTCATTGCAAATTTTCCAGCCGGTCTTAAACAGTAGACAGTTTCTGTAATCAGATCTTCCGAAGTTACTTTCCATTGTCCAGGTTTAAGATTCGTACGTCATAATATTCTACATTATATTTTTAAATATATTTAATTTGATTTTAGAAGCGATTTTCCTACTCAGCTAAATTAATAATTACTTAAGTACGTCTTTGCTTGAAAATTAGTAATCTCCATTCATTAAAAAAAAAAACGTATAGATATTATATTTTTTATTTTCAATTTTATTATTAAATAAAGAAGCAGTAGAAAATATATAATTATTCTGGTTTACTAAAGAGTGTTTTGAAAGCTAAACTAAAGTAATATTAATTAATTATTTAATTGTGATTCTTCAAATCAGTCTCTGAATATTGTACTGAATATTCAGAGGAGCGGGACCTGAGGAGAGGAAAAATAAGGGGGAAGCTAATAGGGAAATAAATCGATTTTCTCCCATACTGTTAGTTTTATTTTTCATTAACCGGCTTCCCCCCCACACTTCTTTCCCTTTATCACCGCCTCTGCTTATTTACCCTTCAAATTACCTTCTCCTTACCTCCTCCTTCGAGAGCTTCCTTAGTGCCTTTTGATAATCTCGTACCTGAGGAGTGTGGGGCCGGTCGGATCGTTGCGATGAAACTCATTTAAGTTTTGATTTATGAAAACATTCCAGAGAGCTTTGCTTCAGCTCCAATCTCTGCATTCTTTAATAACTTTTTTTTATAGCAAACTAAAAAAAATCTCGTCAAAATCTCTTCGTTAGTGTTATAAATAGAAGAACCAAAGCCAATTGATAAAATAGCATATAAACTATGTTTATGTTTTGAAAAAAAAGAACAGTTTATTACAGAAAAATCAAATCAAAGAGACGTTAAAATTTTGGGAATTACATTACCATTCACACACGGATACCAGATACAGATGTGAAAGAGGTGTATGGATAGTGGAAATCATTAACTTCCTTAAACTTAATAAAAAGTTCCTCTATCCTAAGTTTTTTTAATGACGAAGGAAGAACCATAATCCAGCGCACCTGCAATTATTTTGTTGCAATGCAGTAATTTTGCAAGGGTTATTTAGCAATAAGATGAGTTGGCTGTCTCATTTACGGTACTCAAAACCACCTTTGGTTAATATTTCGAAAATTTGATTTCGCCAATTCACAAAATGTTCCTCCCTTCATGAGAGTATCGTTCACATCGCACTGAATACCCGCGGCTGCAAAGGGATAGGACAACAGTTGGTGAAGGGTTCAAACAGGTAGAAATGAAACGATCGAAAAACTATATGTGGTCGTGGTTCGTAAGGTTTCATTTAATGAAGTAGATTGTTTTGACAATTCCTATTTACCGTGTGTGATATTAATGTAAAAACTACCAAATAATTCACATTTGTAAAAACCTTAATTGATAATCAGTGTATGCTAATAAAACTGGTTTAAAACATTTATGACAATCTCATAAAGAAGATAATGTCACAAAAAATATTAGAAGATAATCCTTCCCAGCTAACCTGCCCCACTAAAGCCCCATTTTAGCAACGGCCTTTAAAAGATATACTTAAAACGGGAAGAGGAAACTTATGATAGTTATATCGAGCAATATTTAAAAAGAAGCTAAAACTGAAAAAAAAATGCTTGAATCCACCAAAATCTCTTCTGTGACTCCTTATTTTTGCCATATAGACATTATTTTTTGCTTATTTGGCGAATATATGTCAGTTTCTATGGCCCTTGTAGGTCGTCATGAATTAGTTTCTAGTACTGTTGTGATCTGCTTAAATGCGTAGATCTGTATTCTAAGTACCGATGCTAAGTTTCAAATGTTCTGGAGTAAAAATCCTGAGTTTTGACCGAAATTACTTATATTTAGCGACAACGTGAATTTGAGTTCAGAAGAACTAATGCAATGGCTTTCTACCCAAGGCAAGGAATTGAATCATCCGCGGCCCACTCCTCTTGATTTGGGACAAAGGGGGGTCTCTGGAAAATATTTAATAAGCTGTTATGATGCCAACCCAAACTGATGCTGCCCAGTTGGCATAAGAACGTCATTCTTATCAGCCTTGACGAAGCTCTGCAAAGTTGGGCGAAACGTTGGTAAGCAATAAATAGTTTTTTGTTACTATTTTGAAACCTTCATTGACCACAACCCGGACTATCTTCCTCTAATCTATTAATACATTAGTATTTAACTAGTTAAACCATCATTTACGATAGCAATAAAGGAGATTTAACAAAAAAAAAAAAATCTGTACCGGTATAACCCATGAAGGGTCAGGGAGTCAGTACTTTGTAAGAAAGTAGACCAATGATTGTGCTAGGAGGTTATCTGGTCAGAAGCACGCTCGACCGCCTGACTTCTCCCCAATTAAGGGTACCCACTTTATGAGGCTGGGTGGACCCCGAAGAACTTCCAAAGACACAGGGTTATCTTACGGCTAGAGTAATGGAATAAATAATCATTTTAGGTGTTAGCAGCGCAATGCTTAACCACTGAACCGTCCCGCTCCTCAACAAAATTCCGCATAAATCAGGGTGACGCCAAACACTTGCATGCTCCACATACTCTGGCCATTCTTCTCTCTTGTTCCCACAAGTTGGGACCCACCGGCATAGGTTTTTCAATTACTTTGTATATTTAAATATATTTAGATAGTTTTATAGTGAAAGTTCTAATTTTCTTCTGCTACTCACTAAAGTACAAATGAATTCATGATCAGGTGGTTCCATCGTCTTCCATCATTGAGACTTTCCTTTCATTCATATTTGCTCATTTCATAACGTTTGATTAAATTAATCATCTACACAGAATTATATAAAGAAACTTTACAGCAGCCCAAAACATGGGACGGAAAAACAGAAAAAAATGTATAAAGGTAGAAAGGGACGAGCCAATCTAATGAATCGTACAACTGAAACAAAGTTATGAATAGCCTCTCCACTCAACAGATACAAATTAATATTCCTTTAATTAAATCAATGGAAATCCGGAACGGTTTGAATATTTATCAGATAATATTGCTTTTTATAAATGCCGAGTTGGTCCTCCGGATACCCTATCAATAATAGGGATTGTTAAAAAACAAACAAATAAAACAAAAGTAATTTTCCTTTGGTCATTTGATTAATTTTTAAACCAAGGTTATTTTGAACATGAAGTTAAGGGTGCATAAACAACAATGGTTTGTCAATAAGCATTATGACAAAGATTAGTATAAGACAAAGGCTCATCAAGCTCTTAAACAGCAGTTTAAAAATAACCCGTTAAAATTATAGCCTTAAGAAATAATTTAATATAATTGTATTCCATTTATGTGGATGACATGAATCCACATTCAGACCATACCCATATAAATTTTTACATACCAAGAAGCCAAACAATACTGATGTTATTGAGGGAGATTAGATTTATCATAATATTTATTTGATATTATAAATTAACTGACAATGTAGATTTTTTGAACGAACGTTAGCACTAAGCAAATCTCAACACACGTAAAGACTTAGTAAACCTCTAATCAATTGCTGTCTACGTCTGTTCACCAACCCCCGTCTAAACCCAAATCTTTACCGCACTATCAGAATTTACGCAAACCTATTTTTTTTATCTAGCCAGAACATATTATTATTTTTATTAATATTTAGGGGTTCGTTAGTTACTAAATCCATCAATCTACGCCGATTTAATTACTCTCAATGCTATCATTTAAATTATATTAAGCGGGTGCAGTTCACGTAATTCAGAAGTCATTTTGCCGAGGGAGTTGAGGCGTCACCTAAGTAGTCGGCAGTAACGCCGGTTCGCTACCAGCCTGGGTGGATTTCCTTTTGTTTCATAGCGGCCACACGAAATGAAAACTTGATTCCCTCACTCCGGTTACAGTAGGTTGGTTACCTCTAGGATTACCCTCCTCCTCAGAGGAGTCAGAAATTAAAGGTAGTACGTTAAAAGAAAACAAAAATACAAGTTCGCATAATTCACAGGTTTTTACCCTTAAAATTCTATGAACAATATCTTTATTTCAAATGTGCTAAGATGGGGGCACTACGATTTGGACGAGTATGCTGATACAAATTCACTCCATCATTCAGTAAAAGCCTAAAGCATGCACTAATTGCAGTCCTACTTTTGAATTTAGTGGTTGTACGAATTCCATCTATTGTGGAAGTAAATTGGATTTGATCCACGTGAGCCCTCAAAAATCTATTTCATCAAAGGGGCTCATGGAAGGTACATAAATGTAATAGCTAGTACCACAGTTGATGTTTTGAATTCTCTCCAACGTGTGTGAATAGCATCTTCATTAATTGTGGCTGAAACGGTTGTTTGATTGATTGGAATTTTGATTAATCAGTTTGTCATAACCAGTGAGCGTTTTTTTTTTTTTTTTATGTTATTCCATACATCATTTTTAATATTCCAATAAATTCTAAAACGCGGAAAATGATAATGAAAAATGACTGACTTAGAGTCCTCATACAAGAAAGAGGGGATAAATTCTCCACACGTCGTCATCATACCATTATATAAATAACATCAAATTTACTTGTTGTATGTACGAGTTTGGAAATGTCCGAACAAAATCTGGACCGTTTTCATTGCAACCAACAAGATTTTTTGCGCCGATTTGTGATTACAGATGAAACTTGGGTCCACTACTGTACCCCAGAGACAAAACAGCAATCAAAGCAGGGGAGCACATGCTGAGTCACCACCACCAAAGAAAGCAAAGGCAGTACGTTCGCTCGGAAAGGTCATGGCCTCAGTTTTCTGGGATGCAAAAGGCATTCTGCTGATAGATTATCTTCCTACTGGCCAAAAAATTACGGGACAATACTACGCAAACCTCCTAGACCAATTACAGGAAAAGATATGCGAAAAAAGGCCTGGTTTGACATGAAAAAAGTCATTTTTCATCAGGACAACGCCCGCCTGCCCACAAGTGCTATTGCCATGGCAAAACTTCATGAACTGAGGTACGAATTGTTGCCACATCCAGCTTATTCACATCGCTGGACCAAATGCATTGGTCTATAGAGAGACTGTATTGAAAAATAAAAGCAGTTCCACCGAGGTAAGACACAAACCACCCCCGTATTATTATACTATGTTGAATATCAATAAATATATTTAAAAAAAATTTATCTGTTGATTAAGAGCACATTAAAAATTATTGTAGACTGTTATGTTTTTACATTTCTGCCATACGTATTTAGTATGAAACAGGCAAAAATATAACAACGAGCAATATCAATGAATGTGCTTTTTTGAACAAATTGAAATTGAGATTAGTCCTTCTGAAAACTGAAGGGCTGGAGTAATGGAGTTTTTGTGTATCTTGGGATCCCTGTGAGAAACATTATTCTCCGAAAACCGATCTTTATTCATTTGCCCAAATGTTAGTAGCCATACGTCACCAAATGCCTTTTCTATGTCTATCAATTGATTGTTCTAATAAAAGAATATGAACGAGCTAGGTAGTAGTGGTTGTATATAGCTTGGATGAATTTGAAGAATGCCATGCGGAATATTTTGGGGTCCTTATTAGCACTAAACGAAGAATAAACTCGGACCCTGAGAGGGTCAAGGGTCTTTATGACGTAATTAATTTAATTTGATGTAGGAGCGGGGCTGATGTTATTTTAATCTAAGCTTATTAAAACACTCCACACTTTTTCATCAGATAACAAGATTGTGGAGGGGACAGTATTGACAGCCTGTGTGGGCCCTACTTTGTGTTTTTAGCAGGCTCCGTCTTAAAACGCCTTCACCCCCTCTACTTCTTCATTAGTCCACATCGATCTACCCTCTCTCTCCCGTCTTCCCTTATCTAATTGGAGTAGGGAAATTTTCTTCCCCTCTTTTCCTTGCTCGCTACGTAAGGGGGAGTTTGTCCCTGGCTTACTAACTCACCGTCCAAAATGTCTTCTTTTCAGGGCTACTCTTTCCATCCACTCCACTCCGGCGAATATTTCAGCCCCCTTTGTTATTCACCCTTTTCTTCACGGTGATAAGTTTTGTTTCGATATTTAACGAACCTTGTATCGTCATCAAAAGGAAATATTAATCATGAACTGATTATTATTTTTAGCCTCCAGTGCTAGTGGTTATCATTCCAACCATGATCACTGGTGACACATGATCGATTCTCGGATTCCTAATTTATGTTTCCAAGGTCTGGAATGAGGTGCATTCATCTTTTTTTATTTTGCTTAATCTATTTCACGGTTTTGGTTTTACTATTACTACCGTTCTGTTTCTCATTAGGTTCTAGTATTAGTTCTAGAACTAGAACTAAATGCAATTTAACAGGTTGGAAGGAGTTTAAGGATTTCCAGTTCATAATGGAGACAATTTTATATTCACAGCGGTTTATCATATTATTATCTTGCAAATTTCAGTTGGAATATTTTTATTTCTTTTGATATTTTTTTTTTCCTAGAGGCGTGTCGTTTAACTGACTAAAAAAAAAATATATTCCAACTGAAATTTGCAACCACCTGCCATATAATAAACCGTTTCGGTCGAAATCGATTCGACGCAATCGCAAATTCGGACAATTCGATTATGAAAGAGATTTATAATTAAAACTGATACATTATTAATACAATTTTAATACATTATTTAAATTCCAGAAGTCTCACTTCTATCTGCCAGTTCACAGACTTCCTCAAGGGTTTATATTTTACTGTTAAATAATTTTATTAGTCCTTTTATTCCACCTCGACAGCCATACATTCTGATTTCCATACTCATACCATTTTTTAAAAATACATTTTTATTATACAGAGTGTTCCGTATAAATATAAGGCCCAAATGATGTTTTCGACGCAATGGATCATTTAATCAAACAATGTCGGCGGAAAAGGGTAGCAAATTAAATTAAAAAAATCTATACCACAATCTCTTCCTAACTATTTTAAAAATTGAAGGATTTGCGTTATTTAAAATCTTTTATTTTGAAAGTCATACTATTATTATGGCACTTCTGGTATAAAATACAATCTTGTGACATGACATATTTTTAGGTATTTTTTCATTAAAGTTTCAAGTGTGGTACTTTTAAAAAAAAAAATGCAAAAACGTAATTTCTGAAATGAATTTTTTCAAAATTATTGAAGTGGAATTTATTTATTTTTTTCAAAACCCCCATTTCTCATTTTTTTTTTAGCTTAAATTTATATTTTATTTCCACATCCTGATTTTCTTCTTTAGTTACCTACATTTTAAGGAGTTTTTGACTTTGTGATATGTTGTAGTGGGCGTTCTATGAATTTTATAATGTGCTGGGGCAGACAATGCTTTGTTGTATTTAAACTGAACTTAATCCCTAAATACGTTTCCTGGCACGTCATATATGAGTTTTTATTGGCTTCTGGTTTGTTGCCAACGCACCTGAGTGGGCACTGGTGTAAGGGTATTGAACAGTGAATTTGATTGTTGCTGTAGAAAGTCGAAAAATTTTATATGCCTTCGTTGAATGAACTCAAGCAGAGTGGGTAGTTTGAAGAGCTGGTGCAGGTGGTCTGTATTCATCTTCTTCAGCGACGTTTGCCGCACAATCTTCCGCAACACATCTCCTGGAAGCATTGTACTTAGCGCTGTGTTCCTTCTCGTAGGTGGGTGAAGAGCAAAGCACCAGACAGGAATTTTGGTGCCAATATACTTTTGTAGATTTAAAGTTTGAGTCGTAGTGAAAGTAAGATGAAAATAGAAGGTGGTGTAACCGGTGAGATCTGAGGCGGACTCGTTTTGTTTTCATGTAGCAATGACCCGACAGTGTCATGTGGCGATCCAATTTGAGGTTTAGATTTACTATGGAGTTCGAAGGCCTTCGTACAGTATTTGGAGGCCTTAATTTGGTGGGCGCCACTTGGAGCGTGCGAAGTTGTCTGATTTTCTTCCCTTTCTGTAACTCGGACACCATGCAATTTGTGTTTGGGGGGTATACCTGGATGTTGAGGTGATGTAGTTATTCAACTGTCTCCTGGAATGTAATTTATTGTATAAATACAAAATTTATTAATTTAATAATAGGAACACTGACTTCAATGAGAGTACTAAAAGTAATTTTATTTAGGTTAAATATAATATCTAATGTATGTTAATAAATTTATACATAGATATTAAATCTATGTCTATTAAAGATAAACTACGGAGGTATGACAAAGCTGTAGCATCCAAACATCGACTGCCTTCTGTTTCAGTTTAGATTACAATGGTCGATATTTCTATAAACCTCAAGATAAACCTGCGCTCCAAGGGCGTGGTCAACTCCTCTTTTTGACTTCACTTTCCCTTTGAAGGAGTGCTGGGTATACATTCTTATACACTCTCAACAGGCAATATGTAGGAGGTAATCTTGTGGTTATTATTTCTATTATCAACTATTCGGCCTTAATTCCATTACATATTTCTTCATATAGTATGTCTGTTTTTAAGGTGTGTGACGTATTGAACAGTATTCTTGGTCAGCTCAACCATAAAATACACTAGAGAAAAATAATAACGAGTTAAAGTATAAGCTTCCCATCTTTTACGATATTAAAGGATTTCTTTTTATATTACGTAATATTTGTACATGGTGAGATGGAATATGAGCTGCTGATTAAGTTTTTATTAAAATTGATTGAAAATAATTAATTATTTTGTATTTATTTACAAAAGATGTATTGTAGAAACATTCAAGCACACAGCAGAGTTACCTGCCTGCCCTCAGGAACAAATTTCTTCCTGTCTGTCAGAATGAAACAAATGAGTAATGCTCACGTCTACTAATGCAAGGAGAAGAAAAAAGAAAACCTTTTATAACTTCTGAAGAAAATTTAATGGAGGAACCAGGAAAATTTGCACTCAACAAAAGAAGCCCTCCCGAGTAGAGAACAGATTTACAAAGTGCAAACACAGTTTTTCCTCATTAGTACTAACCAAAGCCAGGGAGCCATTTTGTTTCCAACGTTAATTAAAGTCCGGATACCGCTAATGAAAATCTAAGGGCTTCCAATTAATTCTTACCTTTAATTTTCTTTTTCTCCTTCACGGCCCTTAGCCTCCCTCAAGAAGGTCAGTCTTAAATAATTTATTAAAACAATTATTTAACTTAGAGGCCTCCGGTTAATGAGAATCATCCTGGAACTTCCAGCTTTTGATGGGGAAATAGAATACTGCAATTAGTTCCGATACTGCATCGATCGGCGATAGGGGGAGGGAAGGAGATATAATTCGGCCAATAATAGTGTACTCGTGTTCTCTGGAGTATCCAGGAAAATTGTTAACAATTTCAAAGTTTGCAACGCGCGATTAGTATTGAAATATCTACTTGATTTTTTATAATCATTTATTATTAATTTATCTCTACATTATAAATATATCTTATGTTTAAATTATTCTTTATTGCAACCATTTCTTATTGTGGGTCTTTTACACATATTTTTGGTATTCTTAAGATTCCACGGGTCTTGCTGGATCATACTTAACCTTACAGCCCAATATAATTTTACTCTCTTTGTGTAAGGGTTAATTTTTGTTCACATATATTCCTCATCTTATTCGAACCGAAGTTCAAATAATAAATTTATTTCGATTATTTCTTTAGTTTCTTGAATGAGGTTGTTTGAAAACTGGATAAAAATATTGATCAAACCCATAATTTTTGGATATTTTAAAAGTTTTTCTATTGTTTCTTCAGAAAGAGATGTTTTATTGTACTATCAATACTTGCCCACATATATTGGATTTTTATAGGACACAGCATATTGATCAGTCTGTTATCAGACAAAATATAAATACTGACATAAAATAATTAATAAAGATATAATATTTTACCTTTTTGTTTATTTTTTTTTTTACCTTTTTGTTTATTTTTTTTTACCTTATTGTTTAACAAATATTTAATTTTTTAAATATCACAATATAGTTTTTTTTTAATAACTAAGTTGCATTACTTTTTTTTAGTTTTATTCTAAACTATATCTATTTCATCTGTAACTATTCTCATTCATATGATATTTCTCTTTTGTAGTGATCTATCACAAATATTTAATTTATTATACAAATTATCTATAAATTTTATGACCAATCAAATGCTAAAACTTCCAGTACCCACATATAAAAAATAAAATAAAATAAAACGAAGTTATGCATGAATAGAAATGTAGAAGTAAATTATAACAAAATTCAAATAGTAGCAAATAGATGAGCTAAAAACGACTTCCTTAATTTTTTTTTGAAAAACAAAAACTTTTTATACAGATTTAGATAGCGAACAAAATAGTGAAGTTAAAAAATGAAAAAAAAAACGAGCTAAAATGGCTCAAAATCTATATTGAATTATATTCATGTACGGATATATATA
>NW_027114029.1:1846461-1847377 GCF_000696795.3 Halyomorpha halys
TTTTTTTTTTATGCTAAAACATTATATTATATATAATCTTTTCATTTTATTGAGACTAATTTTGTTGTTTAAATAAAATAATTTGTATTTATAAGTTAAGCCTCAAAACACTCTTTATTATTTCTTTAAATGTCCAACGATTCAGCAAATCCGGCATCAAATCATCAAGAACAATCTATAATATAAATTTACATCTTACATCCAAAATTTAAAAAAGTTGTTGCAGACTCTTTTTCCCAGGTCATTGATTACAGTCAAATCGTCATATTTTGTCACCCCTCCATTAAATCCCAAAACTTCCAATTACAGACGAACTCAACACAACTGTCACTCTCATGCTATACTTCAAGAGTGATAGTTAGTCTATAATTGGAAGATTTTGGATATAGTGAAAGGGTGACAAAATAGGCTGATTTGACTGAAATTAATGACATGGAATGCCTGCAAGAAATTTTTAAAATTGTTGAATATAAATTGTAAAAATATTCTAGTTTCAGTTTAAGTTTTTTTTTTCATTATTCATGCCCTGAGTACCTATAAAAAAAAAATAAACTTCCAAAAGTAATTCCTAGCACCTAGTTTATTTCCACGACCTTATATGTTTCTTTTTGGGTGGTTAGGGGAAGGAGGGAGGAAAGATCCTCTGACATTTGATTATGATATCCGTATCCCCGTAATCCGCTGGGGTGTACTCGAGTTACCTCGACACATCCCAGTGAGTTGAATCATAACGGACTATACGACACCATTGGCGTAGCCTCCCTCTTACCCCCTGGAATTAGCCCGAATCCCGGGTGGATGAGGAGGGATATGAAATAAGAATAACTGATCCCGTGGAGGAGCGGAGATGAGGAGCTATGCAGCGGGTCTCCAGCCTCCTCTTGCTAAATTGCCCTGAATTATTCTTTTTCTGGAT
>NW_027114029.1:1847742-1877150 GCF_000696795.3 Halyomorpha halys
GGGGGGGGGGGGGGAGAAGGCGCGTCGTCGATCCTTGTAACCGAGTCTCTTTAAACAATCTCGACTACCAATATCCATCTCATTCAGACGGCATCTTATTTCCTAGTGCATTACCTCTCCTTCGTTTTAAATCAATCTTCACCACTTTTATTCCCGTTTCTCGAGTTTATGCTCCCCTTTTCTCCCGTGAGAATAGCCTTCTGGATCATATATAATAAAAAAATTAACATTTAGTGTAACCGACTACAATCCTTCCTATAAGGTAATAATCAAAATTCATTAATTGAGTAAATCCTACAAGGGGCAAGAATTTATAAAGAAATACTTAAATCTCAAAATATAAGATTTTCTTACTTACCAACGAGTAATAAAAATGTTTTGTTTTTTTTAATAATTTATTTATTGATATTTTCAACTGTATACATATATACACATCAAGTAAATTTGCTGTAAGTGATATTATGACATGATAAAAACATGTGGAGAATCTACCCATTGATAGAACTCCAAAAACATTTCTAAAGGAGAAGATCACGAGGCCATCTTCTTTTCAGACGCCTAGGAGGATTATTAGGTAGTGAAGGAGAAGAGGGTTAGAAACGAGTTGGTTTGAGTGGTTGGGAAGTTTATTATGGAAGGATTGGTATCTGGTTCTGGCCAAATCGGCAACATAGGGGACATTGAGGTCCTGGTGGATGATTTGATTTGTGACAAAGTAAGGAGCATTAAGGATTTTACGAAGGATTTTGGACTGTAAGGATTGGATTCGAGAGGAATTAGATGGTTTAGTGGAGCCCCATAGCTCAACTCCGTATGTCCAAATAGGCCTTATAATAGTCATGTAGATCAGTCTTTTGTAATGGATTGGAAGTTTGGACCGTTTGTCAAGTAAATGAAGTAATTGTCGGAATCGACGAGCAGTTTCCTGTCTTTTCAGTCTTGTATGAGGATTCCCATGTCAGTCGTTTGTCGAGATTTAGTCCTAAGTAACGGATCTGTTCAACAGGCATAAGTGGGGTATTGTTAAAAGATACTGTAGGGCAAGACGATGGTTTACGAAGAAGGGTAAATGTGATTTGGTGGGACCCTTCGTGGTAATTTCTGACTTACGGGGGCGGAGAGGTTATCTACTGGGACCATCCTATTCTACCCCTGGTGGAGGTCAAGTTTTCATTTCATGAGACCACTTCAGAAATAAAAATCGACCAGGCCCAACCAGCGCCACCGCAGTCGTGATGAAGTCACTAGATGGCACTTAAACTCACTTGGTTCCTCCAATGACCTATACTGCCCCGAATGGGAATGTCAAGATTCAACTCTCGGGGGCCGCCGCATAATTAACAACTGACCCTAGTGGGAATCGAACCCACTTTTTAAACAAGTATTGTAGGATCCACGCTTGGGTATCAGGTCCTCTAAATTCAAATATGGTCAGTTGTGTAAGAACCATGTAAATTATATTTAGTAAACATTCTTAAGTATTCTTCATTCACCCATATTTGGTAGCTGTTCTTCCCTGATGAAGTTTACTACCATTATTATACTCACCTTGTCATTCCATCACACTTATGAGGTTTCATTTTTAATTTTTCCTTTCATGTATCAATCTTTTAGTTATTTTGATTCATATATTATTTCAGTTATATATTTATATAATTTCAGTTATTTCGCCTGAGACCAACTTAAGCAATGGTCGCTTACTTGTTCCAATAAAAAATCAAGTATAGATAATATAGTTAAGTTGTCAAATGGAACTTGAAATGTTCACTCAACTACATTGCACGTTTAATTTTTTCTTAGTTAGGTCATTCGCGCTTGTCCAGGTTAGTTTAAATCATAAGGTTGTGATCATGTACTTGCCCATGATTCCAAATATGCTCCTCACTCACATTGCAAAATACTAGCATTATAGATATGATGATTGTATTTTTTAA
Organism: Halyomorpha halys; assembly: GCF_000696795.3. Taxonomy (NCBI): domain Eukaryota; kingdom Metazoa; phylum Arthropoda; class Insecta; order Hemiptera; family Pentatomidae; genus Halyomorpha; species Halyomorpha halys. The sequence goes on from NW_027114029.1 coordinate 1,849,677, forward strand.
GTTTGCTTTCTTTATTTTGTATATATTCATTTGTTGTTCTTATCTTTTCTAGGTCAGAAAAAAAAAAAAGTTTGCTTTGTACCGTTTATTAAAACTTATATTGATTGAAATAAATAATAAAATTATTCTTTACAATGAAGATAAATTAGCCATTTATTCATTACTTAGGTCTATTGGGTAGGTGCTATTGAATACTAAATAGTACTTGAATTATTTTGAACATGTCCTACAGGTTTATTGTTTTTGATAATTACTAATTCTTGATCAGAACATTAAGTCAATATTAATTAACTTTTAGTTGAGTAAAAAAAAAATGTATCTGATTCTACTAAAAATTAAACTGAAAAGTCCGAACTTTGAGAACATGTTACAAAATCAAAATCATTAATAGTATAATGAGGAAGTATGATTCGTAATGTCTGGATGGTAGTATTGGGAATAAAGCAGCTGCAATTACATTTTCCTGTAATTATTAATTTCAATTACTTTGTACTTCATCAAGTAATTAAAATTACTTAATTAATTATATTATAATTAAAATTATTTTTCTTAGCACTACTGGGTGCAGCACTGACTAAGGTGACTGACTGAACAAAAACCACCTCACGCTATCCTAGATCCATGAGAAAATCCCTACAACTGCAGAACCTAAGGTAGAACTTCCTGCTAGGAGCCCCCCCACCGAATCCTCGCGGAAATTAACCCCCACTGATGAATATTTATTTGATTTTTAAACTGCGCCTCCACACTCAGCCTCCACCCATTAAGACGCCCCCCTACTTCGATTTTCTTCCCTTCTTACGGTCCTCCCACTTCTTTCCCTGATATAAAATTAACACGTCCTTGCCAACCTTTCGAATATCCACTGCAATACTTTTTAATATAGCGAGGCCTTGAAAAGTTAGCCTTTATACCGTAAGTTAGTTTAACCCAGTTTTCGAAAGTTACTTTGTTGTACCATTAGGGTATAGTCAAACTCGCTACCCCAATATGATATGTTTATAAAACAAATGAGGAATACCGTTAAGGACTTTTTTACGTCAAATGACACTTATGAGATTAGATTTGTTAAATAACTAACTTAAATAGTTAAAAACTATTAAAATAAAATATGAAACATTTAATATAATTATTTTAAAAAAATAAAAAAAAAGTTTAAAGGTAAAATAATAAATTAGTCATTTTCAAAAAATACTGTAAGTAAATCTGATTATGTCATATCTTCGCTCTAATGCCTCTCATCGACGACGACGACGACTTCACCTATTTTCGAATGAGTAAGGACACATTTCGATACATTATTGAGATTTCTTCAAAATTAACTTCTTGAAGTGACAGTACTTTTATCAGTCTTTTTTTGCGCTCATTCACAACTAAATCCCAGAAAACTATCTAAGCCCTCTCATCCACTAGGAGCGGAAAGCTGCGAATTCCTGAGTCCGAATTCGCGCGAACGATCCAAACACATGGTTCGGTGGAGGACTGCGTCCACTTCGTCAGTTTTCGTCTGAACTGGTGGAAAGTGCTAACCGATCCGGTTTTGCTGGGATTTCATTGCGAAAAGTAATTTTAAAGAAACTTCAAAAATGCATCGAAATGGGTCCTTTTCATTTGAAAATAGAAGAAGTGATTGTTATCACCAATCAGTGAAGATCATGGCGCAAACGAGAAAATTCAACGAACTTGTTTGTTTTTGCGTAAATGTGATTCACCCATATTTTCCGTCTTCGTCAATATCACCTGTACATGATACTTCTAAGGTGTTAATTCCAAAACGAAAAATTCTTCTCAGAAAACCGTCCTGAAGATCCATCTTGTCCACTAAGAATCCGCACCGAGGCAATGTACGATAGACATTGGCACGGTTTCGTACGAATGGCATTTGCGCGAATTCCTCCCTTCTATATTCGCAAGATTCCGCCCCCAGTGAACGAAAGGCCTAAGAGTAATGAATGTCATAATTTACTTTTCAGAAATCACTTTTAATGTATTTTACATTCTTAAAAACAAACCGTTACATACTTTCAAATTATAAGCCATCTTTTGCAAAGAGAATATACTATCATATATATTAGTGTTCCCCATAGTACAAGAGCTCGGTGGAAAAAAAAAGTGTAGGTTTTATGGTTCCCGAGGGATAGATTTCTCATGATAAATTCACCAACTACAGATTTTTTAGTGCATTTTTTTTTTTTTTTGAATTTGTGCTTTTAAAAAACAATATCTTGGAACCATTGGATATAAACAACTCTGCTAGGGCTCATATTTTAATAAAATTACTCGATAAAATTACTAATATTTTGTTTTATCGATGAACGGCTCCGAATGATTTTTTTTTTTAACGTTGTCATACAGTAGCCATTTTTATTTCTCCTTACTACACATTCATCAATTTAGACTAGTAATTATACATAGTTATCAATAAAATAATAAAAAATTGGGGTTGAATAACTGACTTTTATTTCCTCTTGGGCTCTTGTACTATCAGCTTTATTATTATACCAACTATTTTTGTCTTCTTGAAGAGACTCACATTATGATTCGTCCTGTAATGATGGTTGATAAACGCAAACGGTGTGTATCAACTGTTAAGATAACCGAAAATATTACATTGATTTCAAAGAGTAAGAGATGTACACTCCTTTACAGTAGTGGCCCCATTTACTATTTTTTTAAAATTAAGGCTGTTTACATACATAGTACATTATTTCCAATTTCACATATATCTTCTAAATCACCATATTTCTAAACCTCGGATTAGGTGAAATGAATCCCCCTCTATGTAATGATTAAAAAAACCTTTAGATTCGTTACCAACGACAACGGACCGCTATAATGTATTCCCATTATGCATTGCATAAGTTATTGTATTCCCACAAATACAAGACGATTTATGTCAAAAATGATGTTGTTCAAATAAATCAATAAGTAATTTTATACATATTCTTTTTACTTTCTTGAGACAAGTTATTAGTGTTTTAAAAAAATAAATTTGATCCGATTTAAAGTCTAAAGTTTCGGCCAATTCAGCCATCCTCAAGGACAATCTATAATACATATTTACTACCACATAAATTTCAAAAACTTTATGCAGGCTATTCCGCCCAGGTCAATAATTTTAGTCAAAATTACCCCATTTTTTTCAATTCTTCACATTAACATTTAAACTTTTAATGACATTCAATTAACACTATTATCATAAAGTATAATGGTGTAAATTGGCCGTCTACTTATACTTTATCATAATACTGTAAATTATAATAGTGATAAAGTAGAATATTGTAAATTGACTGTGATTAAGATTGTTCTAGAGGATGGCCGAAACATTGGACTTATAAAGAAGTATAGATTGTTTTAAGTCTTAAATTAGATACAATTTATTTATTTAAACATGAATAAGTAATATTAATGCTGTAGTCACTTTCTTTTAAATTAAGATTATGATCTATATTAAAGTCCATGCATTAAAATTCTATATTTTTTTTGTAATTAGAAAGTCTATAAAAAAATATGCCTTTAAAATGAATCGATGTGTTATATAATCTGATTGAAATAAATATCACTAACCACCATGTGCATTATTATCCAAGGCAATCTCGAAGTCGATGAAAGTGCCCTAACCAGAAGCTAATAAGAACCAGCGAGAAGGCAGGAAGAAGCAAATGGCCGAAACAAATGCAATATTCGGTGATGTATGCAAAAAGTTGGTGGCATGGATCGAGGGGGGGTTGCCCTAATCAAGGCTATAAATCACTGTATAATTAACTTTTGCTCCTCGGCTTTGGAACTGTGATTTTTAATTAGTCACCTCACGTGACGGCGATGTCACCGTTCCGCTCTTTCGCCTCTGCTTTTTATTTATTTTTCTCAATTTCCTTTCTTGTTTCTTTTTCCCAAGTCATTAATCAGTTTTTTTATTTTATTTTTCAGTTGACGAAAAATGCTGAATGTCTTCATAGCATTTCTTAAGAAGGTTAGTATTTTTCTTACTACTAATACTGCTTTGGATTATTGGATATTTCTAAAAAGAGCTTTAAAAATCTGACTTTAAGTTGTTTGAAGTAATTATTATTTACATAATCTTTTTACTTCTTCGAGATTGTTAAAATAAAATTTATTATATTGTTAATTTGTCAAGTAGTTAAGTCTCAAGGATTTTTTATTATTACTTTAAATGTCTAACGTTTCGGCCAACCTAGCCATCCTCAGAGACGATTTAAATATCAATTTACATCTCACATCCACATGCACCTTACTTTACACTACTAGAAAACAAATATATTGTGTAATAAGTTAGTTATAAAAGTGTTAAGTTAATCTGTAATTAAAAGTTTTAAAATTTAATGGAAAATTTAAAAAAAAATAGCTTGATTTGACTAAATATATTGATTCAAAAGAAAATTTGGGATTCAGCTTGGATACAATTTATTATAGTAATTCTTTTTATACAAAACTATACAACGCCTGCCAGATTGAAGTCACCCATTTGAAAAGTTAAGTAGCCTACAAAATTAAACAAATATCTACAAAATTGGAGGACAACTAGTAAATGTAGGAACTATTTTATCTTCTTAAAGTATAAAAGAAAATAATAAAATATAATAAAGATAAAATTATGGTATGTTGAGAGAGAAAAATGAGAAAGAGAGCAGGTGCTTAAAATCGAACATAGGACAAGACCTCCTAATTTTTAATAATTAAAACTCAGCAAGAAAGGAATAAGAGCTATTTTTCGTAAATTCTGTTCACTGCGATTATGCTAATAAGCCGAACCAATCGATCATATTCGAAAATGTGGAGGACCAATAAGAGAAGTAAACTGGATTATTGACAGAGGGGGAGGAATCGAGGATGAGGTAAACTGTCATCGTTGATAAATCACATCAAGAGGTCTGCTCTGAGGATCCATGTGAAGGCTCTTTCACTGAGCCAGCTGAGGGTGGAAGATTGGATTTCATATCGCCTGATAACGGATGGCATAAAAAGGGGGTCTCTTCTCCGCCAGATTTGCTGGAATAACAGGATTTGACGCCGGCACCCCTCCCATCTTGGATTCTCTCATCGGGACCGGGGAACGGAATATCAAAGGTATTGCAGTAACGGTATGAGGCTCATAAATTTATTAATTTTCCTCGTAAGGGGAACTGTCCTTGTTCTAAACAACGATGTCAACTGGTGAAAAAAAAAATAATAAAAATAGATTCGCATAGAATGTTCTTCGATCGTAGTTTATTCTATTATATTTATTCCTCAGAACAAATATAAGATAGCCATGTTTTTAGGCATATAGAATTGTATCATACTGATCAATCCGTACATGTGTAAATGTAAAATTATTTAATTTTACTTAATTATTTTAATTTCTAAGTATTTCTATTCTAAGTTTTAATTCATACCATATATACAGAAAAACCAGCAAACGAAAAATAAATCTAAATAATGACAATAGAATCCCTAAAATAAAAAAAATATATAATGAAAAAATTACAAATATGATATTAAAAAAATGAATAAGATAAATCGGTACCACTACAACCCATGAAGGCTCAGGTGTGCAATACTTTGTAAAGAAGTACTTTTACTAGACCAAGGGTTGTACAAGGAGGTGATTCGGTCAGAATAATACTCCCTTAATTAAGGGGTTCACTTCATGAGTCTTGGTGGATCCTCATGGCTACAGTAAAACAGAAAATAATTATCTGTCACATTTAGCCATATTTTTAAGATGGTGTTTAGTTAGTATCAAAATGACTTACCACTGAGCCACCCGCTCTTCACAAATATGACATGTAAAAAAAAATATATAAATCATATTTAATATTCTTAAGCTAATTAAATAATAACAAAATAATTTATATACGAAATAAAGAGAATTAAACTAAATTTAAAAATAAATAAATAGATATTGGCACCAATATACAGTCTTTAAATTAAGGCAAAGACTCAGTCAGTGCTTCTCTCCCAGCCGCGTCACTGGTAACTGTATCATAGTTAGTTTTCTAAATAATGGTCGTAGTTATTCTTGCTACACAAGAATTTATATTGTTTTCATATTTGAGATTCTATTGATGCCATCAGTATCTGAGGAATTTATAAGTTCCTTTAATCAAACCCTATGCTGATTTTTTTTCTAATATTAGATTCGTTCATTGCTTTTTTTAATCGATCAGTGACATTTATTTATTTTTTAACCAATATTATTTTTTCATTTGTATACGTATATGTACACTCAGCAGATGTGGTTAGTGAATAGGTTAACTATAAATTAGGTTAAAATAAATTGTAAATAGATCACTGTTTAGATATCAGATGGTTGGTAGTGTCGTTGTTATATGCACAATATAATATAAAAACAACTTTTTGTTGCGTTGTGCCGTTATCACATTTGTATGTAATATTTCGCTATTCAGCTTGAATTTTTATTCCTCAAGTCTATTTTGCAAGTTTTACTTGCAACTAATAGAAGAATTCGGATCACTAAGTCGAAAGTCTTTAAATGGAAAATATTTAAAATTATTTTATTAATTACAAACACCCAAACATCAAGAAATATAATTAATATAAAGTTCTATCAATAGATATTTAAAAAATATGTGCTGGACCCAGTGATCTAGCGTTCAAACTGTGATACACGGACCACCGCTAATAGTACAAAAGCCCAAGAGGAGAAAAAGGGCAGTTATCTAACCCCAATTTTTAATTACTTCAATGCAAACTATGTATAATTAATAGTCAAAATTGACAAGTCTGCCAAGTATAGGTAGGGGGAATGAAAAATGGCGACTGTTTCTAAGAGATAAAAAAAACTAATTTTTCATTCTGAGCTCTATATCTTAAAAAGTAGGAACAACACCAGAAAACCTTAGAGGACGTCATTTAAAGAAGAGTGATTTCCCTAAAGTATGAGCCGTAATAGAGTTATTTACGTTAAATAGTTTTCGAGATATAGCTTTTTTAAAAAGCAACATTTCATAAAAATATTGTATGGAACGTACTAAAAGATCAGTAGTTAGTGAATTTATTTTGAAAAATTTATATCTCAAAAACCATTTGACGTACAGATGTCTATTAGCACTCAAATTAAAGCTAGTTTAATGAGATATAAAGAAGTTTATCTTCACAGGAGTAATAGTTTACATGAGATTTGCTAAAATAAATTGGTTATATGTGAATATCATAAAAACTAATAACCCTACAAAGATAAGTGTCATAAACTACTTTATAGTAAGTTAAATTTCCATTATTTTGAGTGTTGGCAGATATATGTGCCTCTTATGGATCTAGAGATATATTTTCCAAAAATCCAACATTTTATACGAACCACTAGAAATTAACATTTTGTGAGTTTAATTTGTCGATCATAAAAACTACTACTCCTATAAGAATAAACATAATAAACTATTTTGTAGTCAATTTAACTAGCTTTAATTTGGGCGCTAGTAGACATCGGTACGTTCAATGGTTTCTGAAATAAAGTTTTTCATAAATCAAATTTATTGTCCGAACGACTATAAATCAATTTATTTTAGCAAATATCATGAAAACTACTATTCCTACGAAGGTAAATGTCAGAAGCTTTTTTTATAGTCTATTAAACTAGCTTTAATTTACTAAATTAACTAACTACTAATCTTTCAGTAGATTTTTAAGAAATTTTTCTTTTTAAAAAGTTATATTTCGAGAACTATTGGACGTAAATAGCTCTTTTAGGGCTAATATTTTAGCAAATTTACTCTTCTTTAAATAATGCTCTCTTAGATTTTCCAGTGTTGTTGGTAGTTTTTACCACATTTATTAAATCAATGTTTTCTTAAGGTTTTGAAACATCCACCATTTTTTAATCCCCCTACCTATACTTGGCAGACTCATCAATTTTGACTAGTAATTATACATAGTTTTCATTGAAGTAATAAAAAATTAGGGGGTGAGATAACTCTTTTTTTCTTCCCGGTTCTTGTACTATTAGGAGCCATCATTTTAAAGGATGCTTATCATACTAAAATTTATAATATGAGTAATCGAAAAAATAATATTGTATTTAGGATTTGTAAGAGAATGTTTCTTAGGTTTTTTTTATAGTCAATATAGGGCAGCAGAGAAAGCTCAGAAATAATTGGCGTTGTCGGAACAAGTATTATCTCTTTTAAATCGCTAAGACAATCTTGAGGGTACCTATTTAGACCCTGAAAAGATACTAAAATAAGAACAGAATAAGCTAGATAGAACCATTAATAATATTAGCCTTCTCGGAGGCATCTTAGAGCAGAGATTTAATCAGTAGATTCAATTTTAAATCCGAAGTGAAATTCCCGCTTAGATGTAGTATAGGGGAAGTGTTGGTTTTCTTATTCTCCTTAGCCGCTCCCTTTCTTGGCCGTTATCTTAAATTCTTCTGTGCCCCCATCGCAGGCAAGTTAATGACGTTGTGTTAATCCCCCCTCGCTACCTTCCCCCACTCCGGGGAGCTTTATTTTTATTGTACTGCCTCCCTTATAATAAAGTGGAGGGTTTTACGGGGTCAAATGAACCTCGTATAACTCCTTGATTCCTTTCTCTCATCTCTTAGGCTCCTCGCTTTTTCACCAGGAATGCACCAGTCAGGGTGGCGAGGTATCGCCCAGCCCCCTCTTTAATAAGGGGCTGTGGATTAGTTTGAAAAATTTTAAGGCTGTGAATTTAAGGTGAAAATGATGATAGATTGTTGTGTTTATTATATTTGTGAGAGAAAATCTCTATTTGAAATCAATGATGAGATTTTACAAACGTGGTTGAAATTAAGATTTCAATTTTTGTTTTCCAAAAAAAAAATTTGTTTTTTTTTACTTAAAAAACATTTTTTTAAGTTTATAATAAATATGATAAATGTTTTAGAACACGAGATAATCTTGGAAAGGAACTACTCAATGGTGGCATTTAAATCACTACTATAAAATAGGGGATTCAGAGCCATCTTCTTTTCAGAGGCCTCAGAGGATTATTAGGGGTAGTTAAGGATGAGCGATTAAGAAGTGATAGGTTTGGGTGGTTAAGAATTTTGAAATGAATGGAAGTATATCAGTTTCGGGCCAAACAAATGGGATGTTAAGGTCTTTATGAGTTTTTTGTGACGGATTTTACGGAGGATTTTGGATTGGAAGGGGTGTACGTAGCTGAGATGCTCAGGCTTAGGTCTATCGTTCTGAGTTCGAGCACCGGTTCGAATCCTGCCTGGGAGCGTATACTTTTTTATTAAGTGGCTGTCACATAAAATGAAGAACTTGACCCCTCTCCCTAACTATGGTTAGAATAGGTTGGTCACATGTAGATAACTAGGCAAACATCACCTTCGCTGTGGATTAGCTTAAAAAAAAGATTAGAAACGGGAGATCTATATATATATATATTATCTTTTATTTAAGCGAACTACAATTAGGTACCCTTGGTTGGCTGTTAAGAAGTTGCAAATTTATTTTAAGATTGTGATCACAAGCTGATGGTACGATAGTAAAATTTATCCCCCAAAAAATGTTAGTTTCAAATTAAAATCTTTTCATGATTTGGAAATTTTTCTAAAATAAAAAAAATACTCCTATAATACAATGTCACAGAAGGTTTACTCGATCTCGAAGGTTGTACCTCGGCAGACACAACAGAATAAAGAATTATCTATCTATTATCTATTATTCTCAAACTCGATAGATAGAAGAAGAGTGCCTTACTAAAATATTTATATAAAACTAATTGTTTCCATAACTCTCCCATTATGGCCCCCGAATCATCTAAATAATTTTTTTTTTGAAGAAGTAGTTAAGAAAGCACATTTACATTATTGTTATTATTTGGTTTGATTTTTTCCTTTTGTTCTTGAAATTTATAACCACGTATAAGCTAAATGTGCAGTAAGTAAATGTGGGAATGTTGAGTTTAATTTGTAATTGTTTCATTATATACACCTCCATTACTGTAGGTCATTCAAAAAATGATTAATTTTAACTTTATTATAAAGTAATAAAGATATTAAAAGTGCGGCATTCATTTAGCGTCAATCGATAAAAAGATTTTTTTCTGAAGGATCTAAAATGTAGAGAAATAATCATAGTGTTGTGCTGTTTAATAAAAGTTTCCATGGAGAGTCCTCTTTTACTACACTGATAGCGGTCTTTTGGCGAACTCCCAAACTTCTGTTTCTCCCGATGATCGTGCAATGAGGAGGTCCGTTTAATTACTGCGGGAACAGATCGGAAGGGGTGATAGCAAGGAGGAATGATCAGATAAGGATTGGAAAAGACTCGGTATATCGGAAAGGAGATTGCCCTTGCCTGGGATAATGATTGACAATTATATAGGGGACTTTCGTGTGGGGCCTGACACACGATTATTCGTGTAAGCAATAAAGAAGACCAGCCATTAAGGCTAGATGTCGAACAATGGGACACATCTACAGATCTACACGAGGGCCGAGGGCCGCTAAATAGAGAAAGGCCCGGGTGAAATATGGGGCCACGACCCCTGGTCAGCTATATTCTCCAGTCGGCCCGCCTTATTGCTCCCCCTCAAATCTGTTCGGAGGATAGCTTCTCTGCGGACTCTTTATCACTTCACTGTTGATATTAACTACTCACGCTAATTATAGAAATGCTAATTGGACTTAGAACAAGAGGGATGTTAAATGACGGTCAACTCCTCATGTAATTACTTTTGTCGAGGTTATTGAACATATTAATTTTTAGACAGATGCCATTAGAGTTTCATATAGCTCCGTTGATTTAAGTCTTCTAGGATCTGCTTTATAGTAAATTATATACTAATATTATTATTTTTTTTTTTTGGTTTGAAGAGAATTAATTATCTGCCAAAAATTGAGGGCATTAAGTATTAGTGCTAAATATCCATTCATACAAAATATATATATATATTTAGAAATAGAAGAAGAAAAGATAAAAAAAATGTAAATGATAACAATAGTTCCTTACTGGATTAAAGGGATTTAAAAAAATTGAAAATAAAATAATAAAGAAATAAAAGAAACTACTAACAAGATATATAAATAAAAATATGCATCTATATCAAAAATATAATCAACTAAAAAAAATTTAAGTAACAATAAAATAAATACACATTCGCACCTATAATACTAATACTATTAGTGTTGCAGTTTGCACTTGATATAAATTCACATATGCAGTGCTGACATGCACTTAAAAGCGATTATTATCTTTTCTTTGACGGTTCCAAAAGCAGTAAAATGACATGTTTTTATCTGTAGTGAGATTTAGGTTTGAAGACAGTGTTAAGAAAAATGAATTGACAGATTTGTGATTTCTGTCAGTTTTATCATTAGTTAAGTAGCTTATTTTTATTTATTTATTTGGCCCTAAACCTTGTGGATCTTGCCGCCCGAACCAGCGTTCTCCACGCCAGCTTGTCTTTGGCTACTGCCCTCCAATTTGCTGTATCAGCTCTTTCGCATCGTTCTTGATTATGCCTATGCATCTGGTTTTTGGCCTCTAATGTGATATCTTGGAATCTATCCTGGCATTTATTCTTGTGTACAGTATTAAGTAGCTTAAATGGTAGTAAATCACCTGTACCACAGTGGAGGCACTTAAAAACTAAATGAACTAATTTTGTAAAAACCCAAATTTCGGAACTGACTCCCTTTACAATAGTAACTCTTTTTCACGAATTTTAATTCTATATTATTTATGTAGTAACAGTAGTGTACCACATGAAGAGGTGGCCAATAATAAATAAATTACTTAAATTTTATTGTCTTATGGTGCCGTGTGTCATCTGTGGTCAAATTTGTGTTTTGGCACAATGGATCGAACAGTTATTCCGATTTTGATAAACCTTTCAAGGATTATACGATGATACTATTATTTTTTTTTAAATTAATTGAAGAAAGCTTAGAATTTTCAAGAGGTATTAAATAGTCCTGCGTATTTAACTTTTTCGTTGGGTGTGTCTTCTAATGAGACTACTTAAATATAATAATAATAATAATAAAATAAAAAATATATATATATATATTATTTGACATATTTATTGCTTAGGTATCCGATCTAGAATAAAACAATTATTATGATTTAAAATATTAGAACTAATTTTAGAAATTATGCGACCAAGGTTACTAGCTTCTGACCCAATCGATTCTTCAGTTTGCCGACGATCTTGCAAGATGATGTGTCACAAATCCGTGTAGAATTGCACTCGACCTGACTCATTCATGGTTGTCAGCTGATCATCTGCCACTCTTTCTCAAGTCCTCCGGTAACAAAATGAACCACCGTCTCGAAAGAACGGAGGGAATAATTTTGTAGAGTTGGTCGATAGTGTGCTTTTGACGCATGCATACATTAAGAGCGAGCCCCTCCGTATCCGCTGTCATTAATACCGAGTGCTTTGTTGCCAAGCTCTCATGTAAAATTTTTTCTCTCCCCTCCTTCAAGGCCATCCTCCCTTCTCGGTATAACATCCGCTATTGTTGATGGGATTCGCGGATCGAACTTGCATCGGCAAAAAATATTGTAACATCCATTGAAAAATAAAAAATACATTAATTATTTTAAGTAACCCTTGCATCAGCTGCCTGTAATACAAGATTTCTATTTTACTTGTTATATATTAATTTTATATTTTGTCCTCTTTATAGCCCCAAAAGAAAATAATTTATGGAAAACTGCATTATTTATGGGACTTTCACGGGTCCTTCAAAGCGTCAATGGGATGCGTCAAAGGAAACCGAAGTAGAAAGATAACCGCTGTCAAATGTTTTTGAAAGACAGTGCCGCTCACAGATAAGAACTAGCTGACGTTTTCATTATGGCCACAATGGGTCAAATAACATAAAAGGCATGACTCTACCATAAAGTGCTCTCCCATTGCTACTTATTAAGAATTTGGAAATGTATATTCGTTTTCAGAGACAAAAATCTGAAAATGAAAAAAAAAACATAGTAATTTGATAAATATCATGCTTAAACTTTTATATTTTATGGCCTGCGATGCACCTGGGGGAGAAAAGAAACCCGAGGATTTTACCCCATAAGAGTCCCTCATCATATTTATCGCACTCAAACTTTTCACATAACTTGGGCTAACGGTAAGTAGCAGGTGTTTAACAAGTACTGTGCTCAGCCCCTTGTTTTCCACACTCTATTGTCATATGTTTCCTTTTACTCCTCTTGCTTCTCCTTCCTTAGTACTGTAAAACGACATACAGTATATTTTTGTGATATGGTACTTTATAAAGTTAAGAAAGGACCATAAAGTTCTAGAAGATAAATGTTTTTCTTATTATAATCGTTTTAACGATTTCGAAACATTGTTATAAAAATTTTCATCAAACCGATCATTGAGTGGAGTGATTCTGAAAAATAAACTTTGTAAAATAAAAATCTTAGGCTTCAGATGGTTCAATCATTAAAGAGAACGAATTAGTATTAAAAAACAACAGAGCTTCATCGCTGAGGCCGTATTTTACTTTTATCCTTCTCTGGAAAACAAATGATAAAATATTTAACTAACTGTTTTATCACTAAGCCGCAAAAAGAAGGGTAAGGGTTAGAGGAAAATGTTCTAAAACCCAAAAGGGACACTCACCACCTCAACTCACCAACAAATTTGCAAACCCACAACTCAGTTCGGAGGACCTATGGAGGTGCACAAAATACGCGAAAAACACCAAAACAATGACACTAGCTCATGGAGCTAACACTAGCTCCATTAAAATCTGTACTGCTACAACCCATGAAGGGTCAGGGGTTCAGTACTTTGGAGTCAGTAGCCACGCGCCTTATCCTAGGGCTACCGATCTCACCATTAATAACTTCATACACTTACAAATTTGAAACCCTTAAACTCAATCTAGAGGGACTTTCGATGTGTGCAAAACCTTAAAATTCGCCCAAAAATACGGAAAAAATGCAGAATGAGAGAAAAAGGTTGTGATCCTTAAAATACACTTCTCTAACATCTAACATAAAACATTGTCAATCATCTAATTGAATTAGAAGTGACTATAGACTGCGCAAAGTCTTAAAACTCTAAAAGGTTATCTTTAGTCAATCTTTTCTCTCTTGATTATTTGTTGTTTCAGTAGTATTATTATCATCAAGAAACTGATAAATTAAGAGAAATGAACAAAAATTATTTTCATAAATAATGATAAGAAATAAAATGATATATTTTAATTTTTTTGCCTCTGAAATTACAACTGACACTTTTAATGCTGGACTTAAAAGCACCCTGAAATGTTTCCTTATTTTTATGGTTTTCTACAAAACAAATCCTATATATCGTATTCCAACTCATCTAATCCGAAGAGGACAGTTGGTGAGGCCTAAATATATGATCGAAATTTATTTATAAATATTTTCCTTTGGGGGCAAATACGAAAAATACTTGATTATAATAAAATTCATTTTATGCTTAATTTCTTAAAACTTGTAAATAATGTTAGGTCTTAAAACGAACCGATTAGCCTACTTATTATTTATCTATAAAAACAATGTGAATCAAGGAAATATAACAATCAGTTATTACAGTTTAGATTTTACTCTTTTACCATCAATTATGAACAAATTGAGAAAAAAAAATTAGCTTTGAAATCTAAAAAATAAGTTTTTGCATTTTTGGTGACAATGGGTCGGAAAATAGGATCTTGTTGAAGGTGGTAGTGCAAGAACCCTGTGGGAAAAAAAAAATTTGATTATTTTAATGAAACCTATTTATAATTACTAGTCAAAATTGATAAGTCTGGCAAGTATAGTTGAAGGAAATAAAAAATGTTAAATAAATTAATTTTTAATTCAGAGGTCCATTATATTAAGCTACTTACAACACTAGAAAACCAAATAAAACATCATTTAAAGAAGTGTACATTTGCTTAATTTTAAGTCCTAATTGAGCAATTTACGTTCAATATTTCTCTAGATACAGTTTTTTAAAATATATAAATTTCATGAAATATATACTGATAAATCAGTAGTTAGTGAATTTATAGTTAAAAATCTTTATCTCAGGAACCTATAATATAATATTCCAATAATAAGATTTCTATAAGCACTCAAATTAAATCTAGTTTAATGTACTATAAAGTAGTGTATGACGTTTAACTTCTTAGGAATAGTAGTTTTCATATTTATTTATCGAAATAAATTAATAGGAATTTGATTTCTTGTTCCTCGGACAAAACTTTTGGTTTATGAAAAACTATATCTTACGAACCATTAGATCAAAAGATTGCTGCCAGCACTCCAATTAAAGGTAGTTGAATGTAATATACTATAGTTTATAGTATATAAGTATATAATTATAGTTTCTTAAAAAGGAATGGCCTTTTAAATAAGATTTAAACCAGAAAATCTGTTATACGTAATAAAAAACACCAACAGAAGTAATTATTTAAATTTTTTTTCGAAATTATTTAAAGTGAAATAGAATTATAGAAATAGAATATAAAGCACGAAACATGGGCGTTGATGACCTCAGGGTTTTACGCCCTTAAGCCCCAGACAACAACAACAACTATAGTGTAATACGTTTATCTTTGTAGGGATAGTTGTTTTTGTGATAATTACATATGGATATGAATTTTGCGTATGAATTTTTTTCAAAACAACCGAACATCAAATTATTTTAGCAAATATCATGAAAACATTATTGGACGTAAACAGCTGTACTAACGCTCATATTTTAGCAAAGTTACTCTACTTCAACTGGTTTTTTTTTTAGGATTTCTAGTGTACAATATATACTTACTTATAATCGAAAAAGATTATGTAAGATATTGATAAGCCCTTAGATGTTTGATTCGATTATAACAAAGGAGTTTTTTTTTTTTTTTTTCTAGTTTTCTAACTACACATGTGTGTACAAGATATTTAATAATAGATATACCTCTTTGTTGATTCGATTTTTTTTTTATAGCATTAATTAAATATACTTTTCTTTAAATAACTTAGAGCTGTTCTGATGAAATAAAAATAGTTGAGGAGCAATAATGAAATATCTATTATAATCTGAGAGCATTTGCCAATCAGCATTTTATCATTCATGGTTGATTATTGGAACTAATGATAAAAAAAATACTTAAGATATCGTTCGTTATGGATCTAGGTTATGTAAAAATAGAAATCTAATAACAGAATTGTGGCCGATACATCAAAGTACAGAGAGATAGATGGATACAAAGAAGAGAAGATCATAAAGACTCATTATGAAGACCGGCGGTGTAAGGTTCATTATAAGATAAATGGGATGATGCTTTAAAGTTGTTCTTTGTGATGGTAGGGTAGAAGTAACAAGATCTTTTACGGAACTAACTTCCCCCGCATGCTATCTCCTCCCAGGATTTATCTCATTCTATTCAAAAGGACACCCATGCCTCCCCTATCTGACTAACTTTCTGCTCAAGAGGGTATACCCCGCTCTTCTGCCCGTAACAATTAATTCCGCCGAGTTTCGCTCCCAGGGATAATTATCCCAATTGCTTGCAATCCAGATACCGTTTAAGCTGAAATTATAGTAATGCGTCTGGTTTTGACTTCCATGTCCTCCAGAAGGAGCGGAGATACTGTCATTGGGTCGTGTCCGAGATAGCAAGATTTCGTGAAAACTTTTTGGCTTCAGGGAAGTTCCGATCTTATGGAAAGAGGGTGGTTTAAACACCGGGATTACAAGTGTGAGTTGTAATTTTAGAGACAAAAATAAGAAAATATTTCATCGGTTAATAATATGAAATGTTCATAGTTCAACCTCATTTTTATCCTAATGTGTGAAAATAATGGTAATTGATACTCAATTTTTTTTTTTAGATTTCTCTTAATTTATCAATTATTAGATCCCCTGAGCTAAAAAAAAAAGAAAGAACAGATTGATCGTAAATTTTTTTGTTGTTAATTTTCCCCTTTATTCGTTTTGGGCCATATTTTCACTATACTGTAAAATATTATTCCATCAAAAAAATTGAGATTAGTATTGATTAATCTATTATTATGGATTAAAATATCAGAGAAAATGATGCAAACAGAAAAATTACCATCGTATAAAGATAAATGAAAAAGTGTAATTTAATTCAGGAAGTAAAGACTTTTTCTTCTTTACTTGGTTATAATTAAAAACTTTTTGCTATTTTAAAATCAAATAATTAAAACATAATTTTAAAAACAACATAAGCATTAATCAAAGTTATTTATGTCCGTTACAGACAAAATTCATTTTTATTCTGAAAAAAATTCATGTCCAATGAATGAAGTTGATTTTGTAGTGAACAACAAACTTCCAAGCTCTGTATATCATTAAATAAAAAAAATAAAAAAATTGCATTCGAATAGCAAACAACTCAATATTAAATCATAAGAAAACGAAATTATGAATAAATAAAAAAAGTAAAAATAAAACAGTAATAGTAAAATAAAAAAAACAAACAAATAAACTAAAAAAATAAATAACTAATAACTAACTCTCCTGCATTTTAATAATTTTTAAATAAATAAATAAGTTAAAAATAATATTCAAGTAGGTAAATAATTTATATTATTTATTAATTCATCATAATTTTTAAAGAAATAAATAAGTTAAAAATAAATAACTAAATTAAAAACAAATAAATAATATTAATATATTCAGAACTAATTACCATGGTGGTGATGTATGATGTCCTGGGAGTCCAAAACGATATTTTTAGCCAAGAAACAATTCAAAATACAATAATATATATTAATAATAATAATATTCTTTATTCGTTCTGGGACTAGTTCCTTTAGAATAATATTATTGGCATCGACTCAGAGCCATAGAGTATGATACAAAATAAAAATAAACTTATAGATCATCATAAAATATAACTAAAATAATAAATTGGAGAAGAAAACAATATTTAAAACATAGTAAGTGAAAAAAAAAAAAACAGATAAAACAAAACCATACATCATCTCATAAATCATAGGGTAGCTTACTTCTAATAATATAAATAAAAAAGAATTAAATATAGATGAACTAAAAATAATTGACTAAAAGGAACAATTATTGTTAATTTTTACTTTTTTTTTTTCTTTACAACTAAATTTATTACGAACAATTATTGTAAATTTTTATTTTTTTTTTACTTTACAATTATTGTAATTTTTTACTCTTTTTTAAATAAATTATTGTAAACATTTACAAGTTTAAAAGAAAATTGAAAACATCAAATAGAAAAATAAATAACTAAGAAGGCTACAAAAAAATAAATCCCCTAACAAATCATAAATTTTAAGATATATTCTAAAATACTTTGTGTATATTATATAATATACGTAGACTTATATCTAAATCAGAAATTAGCTACTCCTAATTAATCATTAACAATAATTTTAACTCAATTTTCATATTTCTGGGATAATTTAGTCCCACAGTGCAGAGTATAACACAAGGATCCTACCAGCAAACTTCAGTTACCATATTGATGCCTCTTTTTTTTTTAATAGATTGATTTTAGCTACTGTTGGCAGAAACGTTTCTGCTCTTTAAAAAACGGCGTATCCCACTTACTGTGTATTAGCATTTTTTTTTTTTTTAATGTTTCATATTAACATAACAACAAACTCTACTTGGACGGTGAGAAAATCTACCTGGAGCCGAGTACGTGTTAGCAAACACCCCACACCCGGTAGCATTGACAAGCGATACGATTAGCATACTATCGGCGATCCATCGACATCCTCCGATGGGAAGAGGAGAACAGGTAGCCGATGGGGCCCGTGGGAGGGAAATCACTTCCAGGCGGGGAGGAGGCACATTTGCATCCCAGCCCCCTCTGCTCCTCTCCCTCGTCCGCATCTATAAATATTCATAGAAAAATATAAACGTCTTCAGGAAAAAGTTAAATACAGTTATAATGGTCTTGGTAATTAATAAAGTGATCGTTTTAAAATTAGATTTGAGGGGATGTTTTTTTTTTTGTTTTTTTTTTTTTAAAGTTTCGGGCAATATGTATTGACTTTTTCTTTCTTCTTTATGAAAATATTATAGCATTATTAGTTTGAATTTTTTAAATATTTTTTTTATCTCTAAATAAATAATTGTCAAAATTTGTATTTATTTTATTTTTTTTTTCGAAAGCACCAATTCATGATATTTCTTAAATTTCTTTTTTTTACTTTGGGTTCTTTTGCAGTCTTCTTGTACTTTTTATTATTAAAATTTATTTACTTTTTGTGTTAAGTTAATGTCTATAAATGGTATAATTGTGTTTACACAAAAAGAAGTGCTATTTATCATTTTGTATAATTTTTACATTTAAAGTTTAAAACCCATCTTGTAAAATACAAAAAATATATAAAACAATAAATAACAATTCATAATCATTTTTAGAATCAACACCTGAAGATCGATAGACAGTCTGAAGAGAGGTGTGGAATGTTTTATTAATGTATAATTATTAAAATATAAAGTGTTCAATTAATCAGGCTACGAAATAATTCAGAAAGAAAAAAAAATCAGGGAATTGTCATAGAATTTTAAAGATACTTTAAGAAGTAACGCTCAAACTTGATTTACAGTGCTCATGAGAAAAATAAAAGATTAAAAAAAAATAATAAAACTATTACTATTTACTATTTTACAGAAATAATTTTTATTTTTGAGTTATGAGCATTTTAATATAATATTAAAAAAAAAAAATCTGTATCACTACAACCCATAAAGAGTAAGGGATGCAGTACTATGTAAAGAAGTACTGTTACTAGATCAACGGTTGTGCAAGGAGGTGATTTCGTCAGAATCATACTCGACCACCAGAGTTTCACCCAATTAAGAGTATTCAGTTTATGAGGCTGGGTGATCCCCAGAGGGCTCCCGAACCCACAGGGCTGACTCAACTGTTAAATTGAAACAGATAATAATTATCTGATACAGCCGGATTAAAAAAAAAATTATTAATGTATTATTTAAAGAAAAATTATTTTAACCGTTGTAGATAAAAGTGGTGTAAGTGATTTGGTTCTCATCAAAATTAATTTTTAGAAAAAAACAACAACAAGGTATTGAATTAATAACTGAGAACTTAAAATGTGCTTGTAACCGACTAATTTTAAAATAAAAATCTGTTATTCCTAATTGAAAACTTTATGTAAATTCCACAAACGTTTTGAATATCTTAAAGTATTTGACTTATACTACTTTTACATTCAATGACTCAATTATTAATTAATTCTTAATATATTTTTTTGGAGTTATTGAATACCTCACTCCGCCTTTAACAATATTTTGTAGCGCTACCTATTGAACAAAATTTGCGTTAATCACCAGTTGCCTGGTTGCTAACATTGCCCCCACTCTTCCAGTATAATTACAATAGACATCGACGTACCCTTCACTCTATTGGTCCCGCAATAGTTTTATATTTCCATATTAATGCACCTTTTCAATCCGCCATTGTGCACCGACTTCCTGGTGGCTGATTTTTTTTCTCACGGTCTCTTATGCTAATTCGAGATAATATAGGAGGCACCGGCAGAGCACCAGTCGTATGCGAGTAGGCAGCTGGTTCACGGTTCCACTGGAGTAGGGCAGGTCAGTGATGTTTGAGCAGCTTGTATCTTCTGTGGTTCGTGATATAGTTTTTGTAATTTTAGTTTTAAATATTTTTTATATAAATTTTTTTTAAGTTGAAAATATGGTGGGGTGCGATAGTAACAATATTGTGTTGAAACTAAAAATATTGACACTAAACAATAAATTTCTTTTTTCGTCTTATAATTATGTAAATTACTATTTTTATATAGCCAGAAATGTATTTCTAGAATATATATATTTTCATATTATAAATTTTTTCTTTGTTTTATATCTACATTAGCAATTATCAGTTATAAAATAATCAGTCAATAGTAGAGAATAAAAAAAAAATGTATAATCAATATTTAATTCATATGAGAAGCAATTTATTGTAGAAAATTATGGTAGTTAAATTAACTATCTGTCAGGGATTAGTTAGCGCCTAATAAGTAAATAGAAAAAAAAAATTATAGTACCAGCAAACGTTAATAGCAATCATTGCAGGGCATTTTAATCATTTTAAAAATAAATTTTTTTAATAGAACGATTTGTAGAATAGTAATTAAATTAAATATAAAAATGCACCCTGGGGTTTACTTTATTTCTGTATCCGCAATTATCAATTATAAAATAGTCAGTTGTAGAAAATAAATTTAAAAACTATAAATGTCTTTATTCCTCTTAATAATTATGAAAATTAATATTTTTATGTAAAAATATATCTCTGGAATATAAATTATTTCACATGATAAATTTAGAAAATTTATATTAAAACATTAAATTTCCTTTCTGCATTCTTATTTCTGTATGAGCAATTATCAATTATAGAATAATCAGTCAATGGTAGAAAACTCTAATAAATATTTAACTTATATCAGAAGCGAGTGTAGAAAATTATGGCAAATAAATTAATTAATTTACAGGGATAAAACAGTGCCTAATAAGGAAATAAAAAAAAATTTATTTTGCTATAACACCAGAAAATATCGCAGGGTATTTTGATCATTTTAAAAATTATATTTTTGGTTGGAACATTTATTTCTTATTTCCAATTATCAATAATAAAATAGACAGTTGTGAAAATTAAATACAAAATATACAATCAATATTTAATTTATATTGGAAGCGATAGATCATGGTAATTGATATATAACTGTACTGTTTTATTCTGGATACTTTATATCTAAATTAATAATTTGTCAGCCCTAAATAAATAGATAAAAAGTGAATATCACTTTTATTATATTACTAACTATCGTTACTGCTAAACTTTGTAAGGCATTTCGATCATTGAAACAAAATTTTTTTTGTTTTATATCTAAGATGAAAGTATAAGCTTTGACCGGTGTTGGCTGAGGTAAAAATAAAGAATACAAGATAATGTTTTTGCTTTTAATTATATTTTAATCTTAAAGGATCACCCGAAAAATTACAATTATGATTTTATTGAATATAATATCAAACATAATGATGTTTGTAACAACAAAATGACAAATAAATTGTTCGTTGTAAACCTTGGTAGGACCTTGATCTTTGATCGTTTGCCGAAGATCATTTTTGTAGTACGAGGAATACGAGTAAATATTACAAATATAATAGTGTTATAGGGGAAAATTGTGATGAAGAGAAATTGAAAAAAATACGATTTCAAAAGGCCACTATGAAATAAGTAAAATATTACTGTCACAAATATAAAATAAATTAAAATATTTACTTTTAAATATGTACAATGAAAATAAAATTACTATCAAATGTATAGAATAGCAAGAATTATAGTTTTCAAATGTGCTTAGTAAATTTACTACTTTCCGAGAATTACATTCTTAAAAATATAGTGTTAAAATAAATTAAATTCGAATTACAAATTTATGATCACATTAAGTCTCATTTATTATCACATTTTATGGTCGTAACAAAATTTTTGAGACATAATTTTGTGTTTTTTGTATATTATGAAATTATTCATATGTACAATATATACACATTTAAGTGTAACATATTAGTTCGTAGCTAATATTTTTATCCCGTTAATGCCGTGATATTTAATTTCGAATTATTTAGTTTAACTCACTTCTATAATTGATAATAATAATACAATATTTATATTATAAGGGTTTGCTATATTTATCTAATTATTTATTTTATTTTTTAAAGTAATTACTTAATGTTTTAAGAACTTTAATGATTTTCAATGTATTTTATCCCCACTCATTTAAAATATTTATAATATTTGATGTTATTTTACTTTTGTTTTTATTATAGCAGCATGTTTATACATAGAAAGTATACTTCTATATCAGCACTAACTTTTTCAAAATTTTGAGACGTAAAATAAATTTAGTACTTTTCTTACTACTTTCTAAAGCTATTTTTTTTTCATTTATTATACCGTGGATTTTTAAACTTACTAGTATTTAATTAAATAATCAATTATTCGTTTTATACAAAATTTATTAGTAGTTACTTCATCGAAAGTTAAATTTTCAAGAAATCTTAATCTTCAGTTAACAAAAAAATTGAATACTCATTATTTATCTGAAACCATATAGGTCATATAGATTCAATAATATAAGATAAATTATAAAAAAATATTATTGCAAATAAATTGAAGAAAGGAATAACCATAATGACTATTACTCATAAATATATTAATAAATACTATATCCTTCAAATTAACTGGTAAATAAAAAGTTTGATTTCCTTAAATTTATTTTTAAAAAAATTCTTAATACATAATACATGTGGTCTACACAAAATAAAACAAAATATATAGGAATGAAATTAAAGTTAAAAAAAATTTTTTTGAACAAAAAAACATTTGTTTATTGTTTATCTTTAATGTCTTCTTTTGAGTGAGTTATTATTATTATTAAAAATACTAACTAGTTATAGATTTTGCTGTGTACCTACATTTTTTTTTATAAATTTAATAAAATTTCTTTTAAAATAATTATCAATTCAATGATTTTATAGGAAAATCTTTATTAAAAAAAAAAAAAACGATTTTGAAGGTAGTGGCGGTACAACATAAAATTTTTTGATTATAGATTATACACAAGATTAATGTTTAATTGATGAGTTTGATTATAAAAAATTTAAATGAAAATAACAACGAGTATATGTGTTAGTAGAAATAATCAATTTTATTGATGAATCTTTACAAAAAAAATTGTAATATATTAATTAAACTAAATATAAAACTTCATTGTAGGCTTCACGGTCTTTATTTAATTTTTAAATTTATTTCAAGATCTTCAATTAACGACTATAAGTTATAAGTTAATGCTATGGAAACATTAAGCAGTTCTTTATGGTCCGAATTTACTTATACAAGTAAATTCAAATAATAAACTTTAGATTTACTGATTAATTTGAAGGATTTATTATTTATTAATAGATTATGATTAGTAGCTATATTAGGTATTCCTTTTCTTTAAATTTATTTATACTAATATTTATTCTAATTTATTTTGGATCATTTAATATAGTTATGACCAGTTACAGAAAAAAGAAAATCTATTCAATTTTTTGTAAATTGAAGATTAATGATGCTGAAAAAATTATTCTTTCGATATTAGATAAAAGAAATGCTAAACAATTTTGTATAAAATGAATAATTAATCATTTATAAGTAAATTAAAAAATCCATGAGAAATTAAATAAAAAAGAAATATCAGTAGGAGAAAGAAAAGTAATAAATTCATTTTATTTACTAATTTACCAGGAAGTGTCGAAATTTTGAAAAAGTTATCGTCAATATATAAGTATACCTTGAATAATAATAATAAAATGAGTAAAATAACATCAAAAACATATGATCTTAAATGATTTGGGAAAAATACATTGAAAATCATCTAAGTTCTGAAAACATTAAACAATTACTAACAAAATAAAAAGATAAATGTGGTAATCCCTTATAATATAAATATTGTTACAAAGTATTATTATAAAAATATTATAGAAGTGACAAAGCAAAATTTAAGCATCACGGTATTTTTTTTTTTTTTTTTTTATAAAAATGATGTGTTTTTTATTTTTTGAAGCATAGCTAAGCATGTTAAAATTAAACCATAATTTTATAAGTTGTCTAAGCTTTTTCATTACATATATTTAATCCTCTCTATTATAGACTGTTAACTAAATATTAATTCATATAACTTGTAATAATAATATAAAACACATCTTTAAAAAAAATAATTGTGCACTAAAAATGTTATGCGGCTGTAATATGATTCAGAAAACTAAATTTAAGAATATAAAAAAAAAAAATAAATGAAGTGAAATAAAGCACTAAAATATAACAGCAATAATAATTCATAAAAAATTGTAAGATTAAAAATACAAAATGATATTTTATATGTAAATAAATAAATTTAGTCAAAATGAAATAAATGATTTATTAATGGAATGTATGAGAATTTACTTATAATCTTATTTTTTAGTCGTTTAAAAGTGTATTTATTTATTTGGGAGAGTTTTTAAATTGAAACAAATTTTTTTGTCTAAATATTTCAGTAAAGCATAATCATATAATTATTTCAAAACAAGCATGAAATAAGTTCATGCATAAACTTATTTATCTATATTTTTAAAACAAATTTGATTTTGCCTAAATTCGGAGGAAAGTTGGAAACTCACGTACACTTTGGTTTATTATGTATTTTATTTTCTACTTTCGTTTAGGTATGTGCAAAACTATTTTCGTAAAGACAACTGTATTTCGTCAATTCACTTATTTATTGATCATTGATTTAGTTCATAGTTGGAGAAAAGGTTGGGATTGGTGTAGATATGGCATAGTATAATTTTTATTAAATTTCATCAACTAATTTCGTTTAATAGTTCTAAAAACTAACTTTCTGGATAAATCTTTTTTTCAACAACGGTTTGTTCCGTACACAAATTTTATTCCCAAATGACGAACCATTGCGGTAATTATGCAATCAATAGAAATATACAGCCAAAAGTATAATTTAAAAAATAAAAAAAAAATAAAGGGAAACAGTGAGGAATCTATTATGAATAACACATGTTTGCCAAACTAATTTTTTGTTTAAAATTGTTGTAAAGAATGCCAATTTTTATTCATAGAAATAATGATAGTATTTTCTTTATTCATATATTTCTTCATTATTATTATATTAAATTATTTTTCTTTCTTTAATTTCAGTGAGTACTACTATTATTATCATTTACATTTTTTTTCTTCTATTTTTGTATACATTTTATGAATGAATATTTGAACAATAATAATTAATGCCCTTAATTTGTGGCAGATTATATTAATTATCTTCAATAAAATAATAATAATAAAAAAAATCATAAGATACATCTAAGGTTTATTTTAATGTCCATGTTAAGTAAGATGCGAAAAATCAAAAAATTAGTTATTTCTGTATTTTTATCAAAATATTCTTTGATACTGAAAAGTTCAAGATGTGAAATATAATCAGAAATGTTCTAGGTTTTCAAAAAAAATAAACATAAAAGTATACTGTTATGAAAATTAGTGGAGTTGTTTATATTATGTAACAATTACAATAGATATATAATGCCGATAACATGCATATATGTTCCTCATTTGTTCGAGTGGTTAATCTAATTTCTTCAATAGATCTAGGTTTTCGCTGTGGATACTTATCAAATTTCACGGTTTCTTTGTACTCTTGATACCCTGTGGTCAGAGATAATGGTAGAAACAAATGATCCCGGATCCGATAAGACCGGCTAATGACGAAGGAAGTATTAGATCGCCCAGCGGGGGTCAGTGTTAGGGTCCAACCGCCACGCGATGCAATTACCGGTATCATCACCAAACTTATAAGACACATCAGTGTGGATGAGCAAGGGTGTGCTATCCATAGATTACAGAACATGGAGGAGTTCTATCGATTATTGCGCGGGCTTTGTGATGGATGTACCCATCCGAACTAGATTTCATTAGTAAAATTTAAAAAAACTCTTGAATTCGGGCATAAATTACATGTGAATATTGTATATTCAATTTTTACCAAAAATAACTTTTATAATGTATTGTACTGTACTTAAAATCGTTTTACTACTTATCTGCTGTACACTGAACACAACAAGGAATTAAACTATTCAAATGGACCCTACATTTTATTTCAGATTGTTTTTTCTTCAATTTTCAAAGTTACTTAAAAATAAATTTAAAGTTCGAACACTAGAAAATTAAAATGGAAAAACTTTTTTTACAATTACTATTTATTTTATTTTTTTATCAAATGTCTATAATTTACCTTTTTTACAAAAAATTATGATTTTAATTTAAAAACAAAATGGTTGAAATTTATATATTTGTACTTATAGAAATAACGGAATAAGTCAGAATATTTTATTTTACAACATAAAGATAAAGATTCACAATAAAAATGAAGCCTTAATTTTTCTATAGGTAATAATTTTAAATATACCTATATTTAAAGAAAGGGGATAAATTAAAATTTTCGATATTACATTAAATTAAAATAAAAGAAAAATCAAAATGTATTTTTTTCTCTATTTCATAAGAGACTTTCTATAAATACAAGTAAAATAAGAGAAAGAAAAACTTTATTAACAAACTTAAAGCTAGTATATAACACTTTTTCAAATCTTATAAAATATAGCTACAGTCAAGTAAACTTATAATATATAATAGTAATATATGTTTTTTTTTTAAATCTTTTATTTCTTTTCTTTCTATACTGTAATTAAAAACAATTTTTTTATCCTTTTTATTATATATACTCTCTTAACCCAATACATCTTTCCTTTTTTCAGCCCCTCTTTAACATACATGGAATAAAATTAAAATATAAAATATAAATAATACATATTTTAAATAAATAACAATATGTACACTTGAAAATCTAAAACTCATATTTTCGCACATAAGTGTTAATTAATTAAAATCTAAAAAACAAAAAAAACTCAATTATTATCTTGAAGGAT
>NW_027114029.1:1877209-1880758 GCF_000696795.3 Halyomorpha halys
AAATATTAAATATATATACAAAAAAATAACAACAATGCTTTTCCTATATTCACTTTGAAATAATTTGGTTAAATCATAAATAATAAAACATAGATTTAGAACTAATGAACAATCTAATATAAGATTGAAGGTTTAATCATTTTTGTAACTTTTAAAATGAATGAAGTAAAACTTTTAATAGTTTAATCATCCAAAACCGTCATATAAATTTATAAAGATATTATTTATAATCATAATCGGCTCCATTTGTAACTATTAAAAAAAATAATAATAACATATTGGTGAAAAGTTTAGTAATAAAAAATAACTACTACGATTCAGCAATAGTGTAACAGTAGCGCTTTCCCGGCTCTCCGTGTTAACCAGTAGTGAAAATATAATAAATTAAGTGTTGAGAAAACACGAATTTCGGTAAATCAAAACAATATAACGGGCAACGGTTAGAAACGAGAACATCATTTGAATACAAATTAAATTTACAGCAGTGGTTGCCAGCCCAAATCATCTTGCAGATTATTTTGGAACTGCATCCGCGGGCCGCATATAAAATTATATATCCTCATTTGGACTTAAGCCCACTATAGACATTTTTTATAGTGAAAAATTGAAAAATAATCAGTTATGATTATTTACATAATGAATTCTTATCCTAAACTCATAAATAAACCAAATGAAACATATTTGCAAGAATATTATTTTCATATTAAAGCTAATTTGTTTCTTATAATTTCGACAGTCAATTTTTAATTTATAGGTACAAAAATAAGGTATTTTTTAAATAGGTTTTCATCTACTTTGGTCATTATAAAATAAATATATTTAGTAAAAGTGGGATGCATACACAAGGGTCGCACGGGCTGGCCACTCATGTTCTAAATGAATATTTATTTTAATTATTTTAAATTAGTGCAATAGCTTTTTATTTCGTTATGTATTATAAATAATACACATACTTTCTAACTAATGTTTGACTTAAATTAATATTGGAGTATTTTTTTTTTAATACACTCCGAATTAATCAACGCTCCCGCTTAACCGGCGATTCCGTCTAGGACAGATACAAATGGTTGGAATGTACTTAGAAATAACGCACAAAGAGTACATTTTCAGAGAGTACTGCTTTATTTATACCATCGGCTTAACAAAGGTAAAATAAATATTATTAATGAAATAAAAGCTTAATATGTACACAGAAATTATAAAAAGGGTTCATAGAAATACTCATGATGACATACACCTTTATAAAATGCAGATCTAAAGAAAATGAAGAAATTGAATGGAAGAACAGAAAAAGACAATGAAGTCACCCGAAGAGTAAATAAGGGGCTTTGAAAAAAAAGTTAAAAAAACTAAATAGCGTCGCGGAGACGTTACTTAATAGATTTTTATTTCATTATGTATTATAAATAATACACATACTTTCTAACTAATGTTTGACTTAAATTAATATTGGAGTATTTTTTTTTAATTCACTCCAAATTAATCAGCGCTCCCGCTAAAAAACTAAGTAACATCTCCGTCATGCTATAGATTACCATTTGTTCCAGTACCTTTATTAACTATTATCTATTCTTACGGAGCTTTGTTTTAGGAAGTTCTATAAAATATTAATAGTATGGTATTTTAATAAGTAAACTTTTTACACTGAGTATAACTGTTTTGATCATACGCAAAGAAATATTTTAGGTACTCTTCCGTAGAAATCGTTGATTTAAAGTAAAACAACGAAGAAAGGTAAGATGTGAAGAGAGAAGGTAAAGTTGTGGAGTAAAGTTGGCGGAGGGCTAAAAATGACAAGAAGAAGCTCACATAGAGGTCAAGTGTCTTGGGAGGGGGTTTTAATCGATCTCATTTGCGCGCATGTGGAGACTGTAGCGGCAATAAGAAAAGAAAGAGGGGAGTTGGAAGGATTTTAGGGGGACCCTGTCTCTTTCTTCCTTTCTTACTCCCCTCTTCCATATTGTTCTCTCCTATCTTTAATTTTAAACGTCTAGGCGAGTTATTTAGATATATGTATATCTTTTTCTAATTCACCACATGGTCGGTTCTTCTTTAAGAATGTGGCACATGTCTCAGTATTTATCTTAAAGAAGTACATATATATGTTTCCCTTCATAATTCAGTCCTACTTTTCCTCCCTAAGAACAATTTTTTCATAGTTCGTATCTTTCTCTATGTAAGTTGAGAATTCATCCATATGCACTTGTTAGCATAAATTCTCGAACTACTATAAATAAATGAATGGGCTGGAACAAGAATGTGACGAGCTAAATTCTCAATGAAAATTAAAATGTCTTGCGAAATGCTCATTTTTTTTCTCTATAAAACAAGTTACTTTCTTTAACACTCTATATAAGTCCCTGGACATATTAAATAATAAATTTATATTGCTTGTACTATTTTTGTTTGGAGCATTTCAAATAAATCCCAACATTTATTATGAATAACCTTATTTTGTATTTAACTTAATTAACAGAGTGAAATTAGAATAAAGCAAATTTAGGCAGCGAAATTGCTCTCCGGAATTATTATTCAGTAAAAATGCTCTAATTGGAGAGCTCGTATTAATGTACGAAGGGCTACACTGGAAAGAGCTCAGTTGTTTAACATGTGAGGGATCAATGCTATTCCATTGTTTGTTAGAAGTTTTATATTATTGTTTTGTTTCATAACATAAATACTATATTGCTGTTTTAAATAACTAGCTTGTTGATTTTTTAAAGCATATATAACTTGTTAATTTCTTTAAAAAGTTTTGTTATTTCTGTGTTGAATTTAAAATTGCACATAGGCTTCGACAGACAGATGCTTTTTCATTGTCTATGTGCTCTTAATTTTTTCAATAGATCAATTATATGCATTTTTTTTTATTATAAATAAACAGATTTCATTCATTCAACTATATTTTGGTTGGTCGTTTTTAGTAGGATTAATTTTTATTATTAAACATCAACCACAAAGAGAAGCAAAAATCTTATGAACCACGTAAAACCCATCTTTTTTAATATAACATTCTATTAAAATAACTAAACATTTTTAAACAATTTTATTCCATCTATTTATATCACATTTTCGTAACGTGTTGGCCATATTAAAACATTTTCATCCTCAACATTTTCGATGCGACTCCTCTTTTTTTCTTTAATCTTTGTGATATTTAAAAAAGTACTAATATATAATAATAATATCCTGGTAAGTGTCGACTATGAATGTAATTTATGTGTAAATATATTATCTATTAATACATTTTTACTTAATTACATAAAAACTTCACTAAATCGTCAGCAAAATGGTTAAACCTTATATGTCTAAAACTATTTTATTTTATTTTTGCTTTAATTTTTACTCAATAATTGATTGTTAATTTTTTTTTTAATTGATGTAGTACATACCATTTTATGAAGTATGTGATGACATTTATCTCGCTTTGAAATGTATTTGACAGTTACGTAGTTTTACACCTTTGAAGCGGAGCCAGAGAGGAGTCCGAAAGTTCCGGAATCTCCTTCCATCCCTCGAAATATTTTCAGTTATACTTATTATAAATAT
>NW_027114029.1:1880848-1890615 GCF_000696795.3 Halyomorpha halys
TTTTATACTATTTCATAAATATTTAAATTTTACGTAGATGATATTATTTTATGCATTTTCTTCAGTTAGAGCGGGTTTCTTGAAAGTATATCCTTCAAACACGAAATCCTAACGGTGGTACAATGTATAGAATACACCAAATACAAGTTTTCTATTTTGCCAAATGTGCCACTTTCGAAACGTTTTAAATTGAATGAGAAAGGATAACAGTTGACAGCGCCCTTTGTCGTATCTGCATTTCTTTGTATTTGGTTTCATGTCTTTTATTTCAAATAATGATTGAATATCTTCCAGTTTATAAAGTCTCAACTTCAACGAGAGCATAGTAAAAGTCACGTGCCTATGGCAAATAAAACTGGTAACTTACGACAAAGTAAACAGTGCTCCATACTTTCCCTTATTTAAGAAGCCGAAAGGTAAAGGTGTTAACCGAAGCTTGTGCAAATTTACCCCACTCAGAGCGGGCGAAGGGGAGGGGAAGGTAAGTGGGCTGAGGGAGTGTGTGTGCCCGCTAATTAATTGCCTGATTAAGAGCTCTGCTAATGTGACTCCGCCAACACAAACAGCCGCCTCCACAATCCTCCAAGTCTCCAATCCTCCAATTGCAACAACTACTTACCAACAAGCTCAGTCGTCAAGTCGTTCTCCATTATACCATTAGGAGTGTTCTCTGTTCTAATCTCATCTGGCGAACAACCCGCAACAAGCGAGGTACTTGGCTTGTTCGCATTCCAACTGGGTCTCCTTCAACTTACAAGCTACTTACTTCGCTATAAAGCATTCACAAATGTCATACATTAGGGCTTAACCGGGATATAGTATGTTTTTCAATAAAATCAAACAATAATTGTTACCTAGTTATAATTTTTTTTTTAATCATTTATTTATTGTTATTTACAACTGTATAACATATATACAACAAGTAAATTTGCTTTAGGTGAGATAGTGACATGATACAAACATGTGGAGAATCTCTCATTGATAGAACTTCAATAACATTTTTATAAGAGAAGATCCGGAAGGCATCTTCTTTTCAGACGCCTAGGAAGATTATTAGGTAATGAAGGAGAAGCCAGGTTAGAAACAAGTGGGTTAGTTACAATTGAAAAGTTTAGTTAGGGTGAAACTAACGCAATTACTGTTTGGTCTAAAAAAAAAAAGACAATACAATAATTTATATATTACGATTTTAAAAATTAAGTCTATTAGCTCAGGGCTACCTTTACAGAAATAAAACAAAAATATTTTTAATTTCAAAACACCCAAATAAGTAAGTGCTAGTCTTTGAATTTGATATGAAACGTTTACTAACAACAGTTGGTCCAAATAATAAAACAGGAACTATAAATCATAAAATGTAATTATTAGTTTTATAGTTTGTACAATGCTAAGTCGTTATATTATCCTTTTTAACTTCTATAATATATTTAATCGCCATCACCAACAAAGTACAAGCACTAAAACAAAATGTTTTAGTGCTTGTACTTTGTAGTTTTAACACTTATATGAACTAATACAATTAGTTTTTATTATGAAACAGGACATAAAGATTTCAAATAAAATATTAATAGTTTGAAAAATATTTCTAAAATGAAACTGGAAAGGGTCATTAACTTAATACCATGGAGGTTTCTAATGAGCAGCTCTTTTCTAGTGAAAACTTTTGAAAAATCGCTTGAAGACTTTTTTCACAAAATTATCTTGAACTACATGAGTAAGTATCCATTAAATTTACAGGGACGCCACATTACTCAGTTCCTTTTTTCAAAATAAAAGTATAGTTGGGGTACCCCATGGTATGCATTATTTAGGTTCACCTTGACTATTTGCGTTGGGCAAACATTTCCTGAAAGTACCTATCTAATATGTGAATCATACTAATCAGAGGGTGCTTCTAAAATAGAAAAAATGCTACCTGAAGACTCATGAGAAAAACAGGATTGGGTTCCTGTCTACGAAGCTGAAATGTATGCCTCTATAGGGCTTCTTCTATGCAGTCGGGCCGCTAAAGGCAATTGAGAATTTGTTATATAAGATCATATATAAGATATGATGTGCTGATCTTTTTCAGAGGCTTATGTTTGGAGCAAACACAATTTTTCCACATCTTGTCTTATTTCGGAAAATGTATACTATTCAAGAGTGAGTTAGAACGGATAAATTAGCACAGATTGACTGACAGATTCACAATGAATGGAAACGAGAGTACTTACAAAAATTCCGTTTGTAAGCAGAAGCTGTCTCAAAGTGAAATATTTGTTGAACCAGCCATGACGAATAGATATGAACGACCCATCATTAGTCTTAAGAGTCTAGATGTTTTGGATACCAATACAGGATAAGAATTGTGCTGGCAAGGATATGGACGTAGAAGAAGCAGAAGACTCAGAGCAAGGTGCAACCATATAACAAGAATGGAATAAAAGATTATTAAGTTTTTTCTTAATAAACTCAGTCACAGAGACCTCAACATCCCCTTCGTTGCAGATTTGGCCCAAAACAGATATGCGTCTTTTCATTCCAAACTCCTTACCCATCCTAACCCATTAATGGTTAATCTTTCATCTTCAATAATCCCTGATAATCCTCCGAGGCGTCTGAAAAGAAGATGGCTACGGGACCTTCTAATTTAAATTAATGCTTGAAATACCACCAATGGATACCTCCCCCCCAAGATTTTCAAGTGTATATGAAACATACAACATATTTACTTACTGTATTAGTTATTTGTACAGTTGTAATTCACATTAAATAAACTTAAAAAAAAGTTTTTTCTCTGTGTAAATATTTTTAAAATCTACTCCTTACATCCATTTTGCCATTTATTCCATTATTGATACCAGGGTTAATAAAATAAATAAAAAATGTAAATATTCTTTTGGGACCCTCGTAGTAAACAAATACATAGGTTTAAGACCGCGCTATTACGAAGATTCAAAATGCCCTTGGGACGAAAAATTTCCCTTTGTAGTTATTTAAATAACAGTTAAGTTATATTTATCTGTTTCATATCAAACCAGTGGGCTAGTTCTTATCGATTCTCGTTTGTATAAAGGAGAAACTATGAAAGCAAAGTTTTCTGTTTTAACTAGGACATAACGAGCTAGGAGATGATAGTTCCCTTACCCTATTCACTAGAAATAGAATATTCAAATTGAAAAGATCAGTTAAGCAGTTGAAGGTCCCGTTGTTTGGGAGAGCGGAGGGGAAAAAGGAAATAAGGGAAAATGCCTAAGGAGCGGTTGGAATCTACTTGGGTAGTCTAAAACTTAATGAAAAATCCCAACTCCATGCAACTACTGTTAATTGCTCAACGTTTAGCCACTTGTGAAAACTTGGTTCCATTTCAAAGAATCTCTTTCATTCTCCAAATTATTTCAAGCCTGAAATCACAAAAGACACTCCTCTGTAGGTTACATTAAGGGTTTATTTCAGCCGTTTATAGGGCTATTCAGTTTCTTATTTCAGCTGAAAATCGCTCTCTTAAAATTTAAAAATAAACTCGGAGAAGGGGAGGAGGTTTTCCTTTTACTTAAATTAAAGATTAAAAATTAAGCTGATCTTTCTTGGCGTCTCGCTCTATTTGAACAGGTATTTCGTATAATCGACCATTTACATATAAAATTATAGTTGGAATCGAAAAACTGATTTCTCTATTTTATTCTTCTCATTACTATTTTTTAAGTTATATTATTTATTTATTGAAATTTAGAACTGTAATAACATAAAAATACATCTAGTAAATTCGATGTTTGTATTGTAATCGTATGATACAGGATTTTAGAGAAACTACCCGTTAGGAGCACTCGACTAACATTCTACATTAGAATTAGCGCCTAAGAGAATTGTCAGGAAGGAAGCGGGAGCAAGGTTAGAAACTAGTGGGCGTGGGTGATTAGGGAGTTTATAATGGAAGAATTGATATCTGGTTCGGACTAGATCGTTTACATATTAAACAGTAAGGTCTTTATGGATGATTTTATTTGTGGCAAAGTAAGGAGCATTGAGGATTTAACGAAGGATTTTGGATTGTTTATGAGAGGAATACGAAGATTATGTCAGTTGTTAAGTTTAACGAAGTTAAGTTGGTCTTATTAAAGTCATGTAAATCAGTATTTTGTAATGGATGGGAAGTTCAGACAGTTTGTCTAGTAAGTATTGTAATGGTCGGAATCGACGTGCAGTTTCCTTTCTTTTTAGTCTTTTGTGAGGATTCGAAGTTATTTGTTTGACAGGGGCAAGAGCAACATTATTAAGGGATGCTGTAGGGAAGTAGTCCTGGGTGCCAGACTTAATCAAAAGCATGTTCTATATTGAGAAAGACTAAAACGTAGTATTTTTAAATTTAAGAATGGTATAGGTTTTTTTTGTTTTTTTTTTAAATCAAACATTGTCTAGTAGTAAATCACAATATGAAACTGTTTTGTCTCATAATGTTGACAACGTAATTTATGTTTAAAAAAAAAAAACATAAATAATAGATAGCTAAATTTTGTTGAAATTTAAACTTTATTTATACTAGATATCTATTGTAATAGATGCAAATGGTAACTACGTATTCACTAACGTTATAATGCCTAAATGATCATGTCAAAGACTTACAATTATCTATAAAAAAAATTGTAATAATTTAAAACAAGTTATTCTATTTTGATACTTTCGAAAAAATAAAAAAAATTGGCACAATGGTATTGGATTAACAATAGTAATAATTCGATTGCTTATGTAGGCAAGTTAATTTTAAGTACGTTAATACTTGACCAGCTTACAAACATAAGTAAGCTGTTCTGGTACAAAAAATTTCATCAGTATAGTCCAATCCATAAAAGCTATGCATACTTGATGTTAATGACAGATGTTAAGGATTAAATTAGGTGTAAATATGTTTAAATTTTTTATGATCAAAACTTATTCACTACTATTTCAATTTATAGAAATGCCTGCTGAAAACACATCAATCTCATCGGTTGAACGAGTTCTCAAAGATTTTCTTGCTGAACATGTCTTTTCATCAGATGCTGGAATTCAGAAGTCAAAAAGGTATCAATCGAAACAACTGTACAATTTTTGTTTATTTCATTATTTTTTTAATTAAATCATGAATATAATTCATTATATTTTAAGTAAAGCTTATTTTTTTAAAGGTATACTTTGATTTAATCCATTTGCTTATAAGAATGAATTCCTTGAAGTATTTCTTGAATATTAGTGACTGTTGTTTTGTATTGGCTTTAATCATCTATCAACTGGTTTTTTTTCAACTTTTTATGAGATATCTATAATGTCGGCTGGCTACCCTATGGGTCATGAAGGTAGGTAATTTCATTCTACAGTGTACTATTCCTGTAAATACGAAGGGGTATGTAAGCCCGGAGGATAGCCAGTCACCAAGTCCTACGTAAGGATAAATTGTGTAGGAAGGAGGAGAAATCTATAGAAGATAGGGAAATAAAAGACCATACACATTTCCAAAAATAGAGCATTAGAATGCACTGATCCACTACGTAAATTGTTATCCCCATAGGAAAAGTTTTGCGTGAAGCGAGGTTTCACACTGAGGTCTTCTTATTTTGGCGTAGTTAAGTCTCTGAACTATTAAACGCCGTCAAGAGGTACTACGTGTAAGCTGTTAGCTTTCAGTGAATCATATTACAGTCATTATCAATAATATTACAGGTCACAATTAAGGTATTTAAAATGACTAGCATAAATACTAATATTGACAGTCTAGACGAGTAGGTAGCAGTATCGCTACAATATGTATATGTATGTCTTTCGTATTTATTCATTTTATCATTATTTTAATTTAGTTTACTGAAACCAAATAAAATTCTTATGTTATAGTTTTAAGTTTGTTCAATTTTTTTTTATTATAATACATACATATCATTATAATTTTACATATATTTATTATTATTAATTAAAAGAGAATATAGCATTTTATATGATAGAATATTTAAGATATAAAAATGTTCTTTTCTATATGATAAGTAAATAGATAATTCTAATTGAGTAAATATAGCTAATTCTTTACTATAATTTACTACAAAAAAGCATCTTTTAGGTATTTAAAGAATCATCTGTTATTTCATTTTTATTTTATCATGTTTTCTTTTAGTATTTATTTGATTTTTTTTATATACATAATTTCTCTTACTTCTTCTTGTTTTGTTTTATGATATTTTTTCTCTCTTGTAAATATGTTTCTAAGTATTATCTTCTGTACAATTTTGTACTTACATATATCCAATACTTACGCAACAATTTATGTACATAATATTCTTTTTTGCATTGTGTATGCCAAAATTTTTAAAGTATACGCTCCTACTGTAGAGCTTACTACAAAGAAGAAAATATATATATATATATAAATTTATTCTTGTTGTGTTAACCTTTATTGATTCTTTTTTATAGCTATGAATAATTACCAGCTTTTTGAAAACTGAAATGGACACCGAATACGATTCTAATCATCCTTCTTCGAAATGAGCATAAAGCTGCACTTGGTATCCTCTACAAACAGTCACCTATCTTTCTCAGATGAGGAACAGAAATACATAGCAGTTGAAGATCATGCATTACATTATTTCTGCAACAACACTCGGCTTTCTCAATTGGTAATTACACACTTACCGTGCATACATATATGCACATAATATACTTTTTTAATCTTTTATTATATATCTTCATACTGTAATCTAGTAATTTCTGTATTTTCGAGATATCGATATAAGAGGCTTAAAATTATTCACTGAAACTTTTCTGGTAGGTTTTCGTTCTTCTTGAGGTTCTGTTTTCTCCGGCTTATGTGAGAACTGGTCTCATATTTTTATTGAGAGTTTAAGAGTCAATTTTTCAAAAAGTAATAATGAAATAATATTTAAGACTATTAGTCTAGAAATATTTCAGTTTACAAATCAACGAAACTCTTAAGAATTAATGATATGTAAATACTTCTAAACTATTTAAAATTAGTGTAAGTCATAACCATAATAGACATTATAAATCCATAAAAATATTTATTTTCTTTTAAATTAATTTTTAGATTTCTGCTACAAATCAAATAAATTAATTATGAAAAAAAATATTATAAGTAGTTTATCATTTTTCAACATGAATATTTACGAAAAAATAAAGAATTCATATCAATACTTTTTAAATGTTTGGTGATAGAAATATTTTAAATTTTAAAGTGACTATTTAATATAACAAATTATTTAATGACCAACAATTTTTATTATAATTAGTATAATCAGTATATAGTAGCTCTAATACCCTTCCAACCTTCAAATCTCGTATCTTCGATCACCTTCTGTCCACCCAATTTCGGAAGAATAACAATTAAAAGTTTCAAATAAGATGTGAATAGATGGAAACAGAGATAATATTTAACATTAATATTATTGGATTTTTTACTATTTACGAAAAGTCTATAGACATGTATATGTTTACATAATCCAATAAGCAACACTACTCGTTTTTTTTTTGTTTATCTCATTTATTGGATTATTCTTTAAGATTATGATTATCAGACCAATTTGGACATATGGAATTGAGCTCTGGGGCTCCACCAAACCATCAAATTCTTCCCGCATCCAATCGTTACAATCCAAAATCCTACGTAAAATCGTTGATGCTCCTTATTACGTCACAAATAAACTCATTCATAAAGACCTGAATGTTCCTTATGTAACCGATCTAGCCCGAACCCGATATTATTCCTTCCATAATAAACTCCCTAACCACCCAAACCCACTCGTGTCTAACCTTGCTTCCTCTTCCATTCCTGGCAATCCTCCAAGGCGCCTGAAAAGAAGATGGCCTCGTGACCTTATATTGTAAACTGTTTTAGAGTTCTACTACTGGGTAGTTTCTCTACATCCTGTATCATATCATATGTCATTATGATCAAATTTACTGGTTGTATTTTTTTATACAGTTGTAAATATCAACAAATAAATAAAATAAAAAAAAAAAAAGATTATGATTAGTTAGAGGATTCTTTATATTTTTTTTATTATTACCTCTATGATAATAATTTAAAAAATATACCCTTGGTTTATACATTTTCTGTATTGTATGTTGATTTTCATTTGTACTTGTAAATACGTATGTTAGCAGAAATTGTATCTTTTCATTTATTATTTTTAGTTTAATTGTATTTGATTTTTATCATTTTTTTTCTTTTTATTTATCATCAGATGTTAGTCACCTTATGTTTTATGATATTCCATATGGTTTTATTTTATTTGTTCTAATTCTTCATTATTGTTGCTCATTTTTATCTTTTCAAATTCATTATTTTCATTATATTTTATGATTTTTTATAATTTCATTTTTATTTTGTATTTTATCTAAGACTCTAAAGTCTAATTTTGACGACTATAATATTATTCTATTATCATAATAAATAAAGAATATTATTATTATTATAGGACAGTTTGAAAACTATTCGTAAAACTGTTCAGTCCGTCTTCCCACGCCACCAGATTTTCACGGTCTGTTGAAGTGAATGGAATTTATTCTAGCGTGATAAAAGTTTAGGACTGTTCTGAATTACTGCCAAAAAAAAACTCAGGATTTCAGACTCACAAGCGTTCCACGATTTATTTGAGTCATTTTAAATATTTTTATGGGCCTATATTATTTTTGTACGATGACATTTGTAAACTTGTGATGAATATATCACTGAGAATTCTCGTCATTTTCAGTACTCAGTACCATTTTTTCACATTTAGAAGTTCAACCCTCGAAAGAAACCGCAAGACAAATTCCCTGAATAATTCAATACGGTAAGACAAAAAGCTGTTTCGAAAACAGAATAAAAAAATAAATAAATTTTCCGATCGAGGGAAGCCATGAGGGGAAAATGGAAAAAAACAACAGAGGCTAAGAAGGAAGAAAGGTTTAAACTTTTAATAATTACTCGGCGGATCCGGAGGCACGTCCCGAAAGAAAAAACCCACCCCTCGACCTCACCCTTGAAGAAAGCGCCCCCTACCGAAAAAGGGTTGAGCAACCCTCTTTTCTTAGCCTGCATAAAACTTGTAGGGATGTTAATTTCCTGGCAGTCTAATCCTTAAGCCCCCGAGTACGTGACGCTAACCGAAATAAATTATATTCTACCTCTCCTTCCTCCCTTGTTTTTATTTTTAATACTAACGCCCTTAATTAATTTCTTAGACGGCCCGGTAGCTGTGGAGGAAGATAAACTTTGCGAGTGATTTATTCAGGAAAGAGCAATGTGAAAACACGGGGCAGCGAGGAAGAAGGCAAACAACAAGATCAACAATCCTTCCTATTAATTGGACCAATTCTTACCAACGCAATTGGGGTAGCACGGTGGAGGTAATGGAAAGGAAGAACGATACAACGTGAACTAGCAATAACGAATGGATACTGACATATTGAATCATTTGATATTAAATAAAATGAGATAAACATGGTAATGTATTCCAGGAGAGTCCTAACACTAATAATAATGTATTTATTGGCTTATAAACAGCGAAGCCATGGAGTCTGGCCCATTAACGTTAGTTAGTTAGTAAATAACATGTACAAAATCGATCAGTAAAATCGGTTGCTCTGGCCCGCTTGAGAATAGGTCATACTCTCCTCACGCACTCTCACCTCATCAGAAAACTACCACATCCAACGTGCAAATATTGTCAGTCCATTCTTACGATTAGACATATTTTTGAAGAATGTACTCACTATTTGCCAATAATAAACAGGATAGGACTGACCCCAAATTTATCCGAAACTCT
>NW_027114029.1:1890665-1891272 GCF_000696795.3 Halyomorpha halys
TATTGTCAGTCCATTCTTACGATTAGACATATTTTTGAAGAATGTACTCACTATTTGCCAATAATAAACAGGATAGGACTGACCCCAAATTTATCCGAAACTCTGGCCGATGAGGAAGCTAAAATTACACGAGTATTTGAGTTTTTAAAAGCATATCGCCTTCTTTATAAATTATAACTCCTCTTCGATTTTTATAGTTTTTATTTATTTTTTTTTAAATTATTTTTCTATTTTTTTTTTTTTTTTTCTATTTTTTATTTATTTATTTATTCTTTTTTTTTACTTTTATCATGCCATAGGCGTTGATGACAGAGGGTTTTACGCCTTTAAGCAACAAACAACAACAACAACAACATGTACAAAATAAGACATGATATAAATACATTAATATAAAACAAATTGTTCATATCAATATAAACTAAGTTTCACTGTAGATGAAGTCACAAAATAAACTTAATCAAAGAAGAAACAAATGTACAACGTTTATAAGAAACATTGATACCTAAACTTAAATATATGGGTGTTTTTTTAAGCCCGATAGAACTTGAAATTGTAAAAAATAACACAAAAAATTAAATTGTAATCAAAATTTTTTTTTTATTCGAAA
>NW_027114029.1:1896382-1900598 GCF_000696795.3 Halyomorpha halys
TTGATCTTTCGAATAAAAAAAAAATTTTGATTACAATTTAATTTTTTGTGTTATTTTTTACAATTTCAAGTTCTATCGGGCTTTAAAAAAAACCCATACTTCTTTAAGTCTCAATAAGGGGATATATTTGTTGCCATTCTAACGGGTAATAAATTATGCGCTATATTTATATGATATAGTAACACACGAATAATTAATTACTAGATTTTATTTTTTAATAATTTATTTATTGCTATTTACAATTGTATAAATATATATACATCAAGTAAATTTTCTGTACATAATATTATTAGATTTAAAGTTACGGGTTATTAAGTAAACTATGGGAGTCAAACATACGAATAATAAAGTAAAACATATTGTTAAAGTGTTTAATTAAAGTGTTCACTTTAGGATATTTTCGTTAATCCAAATAAAATATTTAGTACTGTTACCATTTTTGGGAATACAGGTATATTTTCCAGGCCTGTCTTCCATTACATTCTAGTAGTCCTATAGATTCGACTAACAGCTTTCCACTCTCATCTATTTCCCATGTTTTACTAATTGTCCTAACACTAATATGAGGCAGATAATAGCCGAAACATAAAAATAGGTTAATTTTTTTTATTATTTTATTTTTAAATTCGAACTAACATTAGTTTTTTTTAACACTCTTCCTAGATAGTTCCTACAATATCATATGAAAAGCAAATGCTATTTCCCTTTCCAATCAGTTTATTGTGATTTTTTTAGGATTAATGTCATTTCTCCAAAATATTAGGCTTTTGATGTGATATTTACTACCTCCAGTCTGGTTAGTGTGATGTTATTGCGAAATATTTAAAAGTTTGCATTTGAATAAATTAAAAAATATTGGAAAGCACTAAAAGATATATTTTTTGTATTTTGTGGCCTTGGATTATGTAAGTTTATCATTCAATAGAGTTAATAGTACTGGTTAAAAACATTAAAGGTTTTATCAAAGTTTATATTTCAGTTGCCCTTATTTAGTAATAAAATTTAAAAAATAAATAATAAAATTATTTATTTATTCTGGGACGTCCCTCTAGAATAATATAACAAGAGTTAAAAATGGGGTTTAGTGCCTTATAGTAAAATTTAAAAAAAAATAAAAATAATAAAATATCTCTAGTAATAACAAATTGAAAAAAAAAATTAGAATATAATGATTAACAAAATGAAAAAAAAAAAAGTAATATCAATATAAGTAAAACATTTAAATGAATATTATAAAAATCCAATAACATTTTGTATGAAATGTAAAAAAAAAAAATAGAATTAATTGAAAGATAAATATTTAATAGGGAAAAATTTTATTTAGAAGTTTATTTATTTGATAGAAAATAAAATAAAATAAAATAAAAAAATAGAAAATAAAACAAAAAACAATCCATTTTTACTATGATATAAATATTTTAAAATTTTGTTGATAAATATGGGATATACGATAATATGTCCATAGTATCATATATTTGTCAGATGTATTAGATGTCCCTTGTTTATACAAAGGAGATAATTTTATGTTTGTGACATTAGTAGGTTTTCTTCGTTTTGTTTATGTCAAATTAAATTCAGAACGTCGTATAGTGCATCAAATTTTTCTATACTGCATTCCTTGTAAATGTGATACAGGATATACTTAACTTATTAAAAAGTTTTTTTTTTTAACTGCTCCCATTGGTTTGAAAATAAAATGATCGTGTTTTATTTCAGTTACTCGGAATTTACAATATTTATATTTATTTTATCGTTAATAAGTAAAACTTCTATCACCCAAATATTATTAATAATAATTGGGAATATGAATAATCTTTATCGTAAGTTCTTTACTGATCATAGTATGTTTAAACTATGAATATAATTTTGTTTAAATAAATAATTCAATTTTTATCCATTTTTGTCTCAACACATTTTATTTTCCTATAAGTCCGACGTTTCGGGCTGTCCGGCCATCCTCAGGGACATCTACCATAAAACAGCTTTTATTATATGTATGATCTTAACAATTCAAATTACTTAACATTATTATTTATAATTTATCTTACCTTAATACATTTTTGGAACTAAAATTATTTACACACTCCTACCATCATCTGCTATTCTAATAGCTTTTTTAATATATGAAATGATCAGATGAATAATAATTCAATATATTATATTACTACTTGTTCCTTTTTTTGTCCATTCTGTGATTATATTCTTTCCTTGCTCTACCATCAACATATCCAAAAATCTTAATTTACCTTCTTTTTCCAATTCCATTGTGAACTTTAATTTTTCATGGTGACAATGCAGAGATATTAAGTAAAATTAATTTATGAAAAATATAGGATAAATTAAATGTGGATAGTTAT
Organism: Halyomorpha halys; assembly: GCF_000696795.3. Classification (NCBI taxonomy): domain Eukaryota; kingdom Metazoa; phylum Arthropoda; class Insecta; order Hemiptera; family Pentatomidae; genus Halyomorpha; species Halyomorpha halys. The sequence goes on from NW_027114029.1 coordinate 1,898,740, forward strand.
AATTAGCCTTGATGGGATTTTTACTAATGAAAAAAAGAGAAAAAATAACAAAAATTTTAAATGAAGTTTTAACAAGTGACTGTAATAAATGAATTTTAATTTTGGTTTTAATGTAAAAGTTGACTAATTAGGTAATTAGATATAATGTAGGATATACGTATTAACAAAATAATATGTTTACCTAATGTTTTAATGTTTCATAGAAATTGTTGTTGTGACCAGGGCAAAATAGCCTGCATGAAGTTGAGTGTGTAAATAATTTTAGTTCCAAAATTGTATTAAGGTAAGATAAATTATAAATAATAATGTTAAGTAATTTGAATTGTTAAGATCATACATGTAATAAAATCATTTTTGTGGTAGATGTCCCTGAGGATGGCCGGATTGGCCGAAACGTCGGACTTATATGAAAATAAAATGTGTTGAGACGAAAATGGATAAAAATTGAATTATTTATTTAAATAAAATTAACCAGTCTCAAGAAAGTGTAAAGATTATAAATATAACTTTATTCTTTTATTTCAAAAATATGCTTGTCCCACTTTCAAAAGATAGGCTCATATCATTCCATCAGAGAATGGAATTTCTAAAAGATCCTCTCTTGTTGTTTTTCCTTTAGTAATTTAGCGTTCGAAATTATGGAATCCAGGGAACAACTGTCAAAAGAGGAAATTACGAAAGAGCTGGAAAGAGACGGTGAAAAGCATGAAAAATGACAAGAGTGCCCCGCCGGACCGACTCAAGTTGGACTAGCACTAACTTTGGGAATGTCTAATGAGACTAACTCGGAGACAGAAGACAAGGGGCCCTCCCCATGAATTATTATACCACTTCCTTCATTAATGAAGTCAACGGAGATAACATTTTGCAAGTTCGGGGAACGTGGTTCGTCTTGTCCTGTCCCATCTGCTCTTCTAATGAACCTCCCTCCGATACTTGCAAACTTTTTTATTGTAAGCCTTATTTTCTAGAGTAATGGATGAGTGAATTATAAGCATTGATGATATGGCTAAGAACGGGAAATTATAACGGTATGCAATGGCAGTTCTTCAGTTTGCATTAAAAGTTACAGTCCAACCATTCAAATACTTTGATTTGTTATAAAAAAAAATTTAGGAATTTGTTTAATTTAACTCACCTATTTTTTCTCGTTACAGGTTACCGCCCTATTCTAACCATTGTGGTGGAGAGTGATGTTTTCAATCCGTAGTACCACCCGAGAAAATTCGACCCCCTTCCATTCGAATTTGCTACTGCAGTACCAAAGTTGCTAAGGTAGGCTACTTAACTCTCTCGGCTATAGATGGTCTATACTCACATATATATGAAATATATAGTACATAGAAGTATTGAGATCGTTAGAAATTCCGAAATGGAGTTTTCGAAAAAATGTTGTTTATGTTTTTGTGAGCAGCCTAGCTCAAGAAAGAAAAGTCGCATCTTTGGAATCTTTGGAATACAAATTTTCTAAGTAAAAAAGTAATAAAAAAAATTTATTTTATTTTTGGGGATTTCCCCTTCCAGGATAGTAAGTGAATGTTGTGTAATGAGCGTACAACATCAGATTTTTAATATCATTTAATTATTTTTGCGGTTGGTTGTTTGCGAATTGTTATGGTAACTTTCACTTACCATCCTAAGAAGGGAAAATTTCAAAAAATAAAAAAAAAATTTTTTTGCCAAGAAATTTCGTATTCTAAAGATTCTTAAGATGCGAAAAACGAACATGAACATTATTCTTGCCTAAAATACAACAGTTTAACAAGTAATAAAAAGCTGATTTTCCATTCCTTAAACTGTCTTTATCTCTCTTTTTTCTCCTTTAGTTAATTAGAATATTGAATTCTTTCATATATATA
>NW_027114029.1:1900678-1905457 GCF_000696795.3 Halyomorpha halys
ATATTATTACTTTTCCTATTGCTATACTTATTTTTCTATTCGAGCGTGATTCAGACCAAACCACCTCCTTTCACAACCGTTGATCTAGTAATAGTTCTTCTTTACGAAGTACTGAACCCCTGACTCTTCATGGGTTGTAGCTGTACAGGTTTAAATTATAAATTCCTTTTCATATTTTAAATAACTTTTATAATTATCCTGTATGTATTTATTTAAATGTTTTTATTTTTTTTAATGCATGTATATAGAGTTTTTTAAAATTTTAATTAAATAAAATTGTGCATGACCATGTAGGATTTCTATGTATGTATATATTTTGAATTTTACTAAGAGTGAATTATATCTAAATGAATAATTAAAAAAAAAAAAATGAGAAAAGATATCATTTTAGAATTGTTACTGCCATAAATTGCTATTACTATGTCCGAAGGTTTTATTTTGGATAGCAACTTTTCAATACCCTGTTAAAATTTCACCCGTTCCAAAATTGTTTGAACCGTAATGGAAATCTGGCTTTAACAGTGCCCCTTGAAGGGAGGGGACAATTATAAGAGCGAGGAAATATCTTTTGAGGAAATCTTTTTAATCAAGTAAGGAGCAAATTAGACTCTTTCACCCCAGCGTAGCCAAATGAGATTCCTAAAGACTGAGACAAATTAAATGCCATATAAAGGAGAAGGGGCTATCGGGCCCCGCCAGGCCCGCAGTGTGTGCCCAGTCGTTAAAGCCCCTTGCGCGCTCTTAAGATCTCTCTCAAAGGTCTTAGTTCTCTTCTTAATAAGTTATGAGCTTATGTCTTAAGTCCCGGGGGTTCTTATTAGGAGGAAAAAATGCCAAGGTGTGATGAAATTTACCTTGTCCCTCCTGTTTAAAACCCTTTTTTGTTTGAAACCCTCAGTGGCATTAAGTCCTCCTACAAAACCCTCTACTATTATCATGAAATAAATATATGACAGTATTTTAATGAAATGTCTTTAAAAAAAATATATATATATTTATGCTTAAAATGAGACCTGATTTTCCTTATTTCGAATTCAAAGACATTTCAAACATTCACTTGCAATTAATAAGAATATTTCCGCTAGAAAATAATTTGAATATTATCAGCAGCAGGTCTTTGGGTTTCGTTTGTTCTTTCTAAATAAACATCTCAGTAAAACAAAAAGCAATTTTTTTTGTATTCTTCATTAAAATAACATTAGTACTTCATACATATATAATACCTCAAATGTATAATATATAATTTACTGAGTCTTCTCTCTTTGATTGCCTTGTGGAATTTTAAGGTGTTGATATGAGTCCAGCTAAGGTGATATACTCGTAGCTTAGCTGTAGCCAATGCTCTGCCATAGAATTGACGAAGGTGAAAAAGAAAATCAAACTGTAGTGGATCCGAAACGTATTAAAGAGTTAAATAGCTACTACTCCACCAGCCTCATCTTCTTAAGATGATCATTTAAGGGGCAGTGACCAGTGAGGTGTCCTGTTATCGTCCTCAGTTCATTGCTAGTAAGGTTAGGTTAGAATTTTGCCTTATCCTGTGATATTTCAATAAAGAGATTGGACTGCTTCATGGCTGGTTTCAATCTCCAGTCTGTTTCCTTCTCTTTCTGATCCCAGGAATCAACCATCTTCCTGATTTTACTTCCAGATATGTTGCAATATGGCTCATGGCCAATTGGCATCATTTCTGATCCCTTACTTGCTAGGGTATCAGCCATCTTGTTTCCTTCTATCCCCTCATGTTAGTTATGCATAAAAAAGTGTTTTATATATATAAAGAAATAAATGTTATTCCATGTATCTTTAAATTAGAGAAAAGCATGTCCTCCCGGATAAGTATAATAAAAATACATTTAATAATCCACAAAAATATCTCAAGAAGAATATTATTATTCCATCGTTTGTACCTAATTGATAAATAAAGGACTGCATGCATTCTATGTGAATTTGAAACCATGACATCTATACAGGCTAGAGTAACATAAGTACCTAAATCAGACTTCATTGAATGTATAGATATTATTTGAATGGAACTCGAGGGCTTAATGTGCTTCTTAAAAATATACAATATGAATAGGAAGATAGTTAAAAATAAAATATATAAGTGAAAAGTGGTAAATAATTAAATAAATTATTAAGAACCACTAAATATTTAGAAGCCGCTCAGTATCACTAACTCACTCTAATTAACTAACTCATTCTTCAAGATTCATTTAATTACTTTACTTCATTCTCACCTTAGAACTGAGAAAGTGAAATGTGTCTTCAAATTGACCCTATTTTTTAAACCAATTGCACTAAAATTGTTAATTAATTATTTCTCTATTTTTTAATCAATTTCTCCAATCTTTATAAACCGACCAATTACTAGGTAAAGAGATTACTTGTACTTAAATGCCTATTAACAAAGACAAACAATTACTTGTTGTTTTATTCACCTAAAATAAAATAATTGCTTGAAATTATCCTAGTAGAAGCAATTACTTCATTTATTCACTTCACACTGTAAAATTAATTCCATTACTCTAATATTAAAACGATCTTAAAATCGAACAATTAAACTTTTAATTTTTACCTAATTTAAACTCAAGAAATATTTAAAAAAAGAATCAGAAAAAATTGTTTATTATCTCTAACATTGTATGAATGTTAAAGGCAAAATTAAGGTAGTTTTCACTTCTAATTTAAAATATTTACACACCATTTAAAACTTATTCCTTAAAATAATAATCCAACATTCCCTACTAGTTATAATAGCTTTTATTATAAAATAATATGTTTTAATAAAGTTAAACTATTTTTTATAATAATATATTACTTATATGGATTTGTGAAAAATAGAAATCAATAACTTAATAGACCAGGAACTTTCGACAAATATTTTAAAATTTAATTTGAAAATTATCATAAAAATTTATATATTTTTTTAAATGATACTTCTTACCAAAATATCACAGCTTTTGTTGTAGATAAGTGGTGCATTTTATTTGTTATTGTATGAATTTATAACATATTGTACTTTGAAATATATTTCTCATTATACTAATTATATTAAGGAGAAAAACTTTATACTTCACTAGCTACACAGCATACTTATTATAATCTAATCAGATAATTTTTTTTAATCTTATAATATATAAGCATAACAAGTAAACAAATGAAAATTTATAATTATAGAATGATATTTTTTTTTCACCACTTTGGTTTTTTTTTAATGATTTCTTTTTCTTCTTTCTATACTTCATTAATTTTTTTTGTTAATTCATACTTTTTTTCTCTTTCATCCCCTTCTATTCCTCCTTTATTTCCTTATTATATTATCCCTTTCAACCTAATGTGACTTTAAAAGAATAATTGATACAAATAATTAATAAACGTGGTGATAGATATATAAATATACATAAAAATAATAATAAATAACAAATAGATATAAAAATTAACAAATATATGTTAAAATAAATATTAATAGAATTAAAAGAAAATAGAAATTGTTTAGTTTATTTATTTTATTTCATTTAATTCCTCCATCATTTTTTCTCTTATCAATCCTAAACCAGCTTTTTGGTCCCTTCATTGCTAAGCTTCCCCTTCAGTATCTGATTCATATAATCATTTTCACAAGAGATAATGCCTGGAGTAATGCGCCTCTTCTGTAAAAAATCAATAAATATGGAAAGAAAAAACAGCGTGCCATATCGGGCTAACGGACATCTATTTTAATGTGTAAGACATTTCCTGATAAATGAAAAACTTCGTATTTTTATCTTGAACTGTGAATCGAATTTTCACACCTTCACTTTTCTACATAAGGAGCATGTACACATTTGCCAAACGAATGACAGTCAAGGTATTGATGCTATAAACCGATGGATAGGGACTAAAAATAAGTTTTTTAATTTAAATACACTTTCAGTGACAAATTGTTATTATTAGACTCTCACTAATCCGAAATAATTAAAACCAAGAGGATTCGGATAAGCGAAAAATTCGAAAATGGAACGGGGAAAAAAAGTCACTCTATAAATAACAAATAAATTTAACAGAATACAATGTCACAATAAGGATCAAATTAATGAAATAGTTAATTATAAATATAATCTCTTATAAACAAAGAAAATAGATACGCTTTCAAATTTTAGTATATAGCTTGAATTTTATTTTTAATAAAAATATTTGGTATTTTTACTAGATTACATAAGTCTCACGTAAGGTGATGATAATACGGTTTTATTAAATGTAAGTATGCACTAAATAAATAAAATACAATCATAATTTTTTTTTGTTGGTTTAGATAATGGAATGGCCTAGGTTAATGAGAGACCACTTTATTTCAAAATTTTCAATTTAAATGATCTTTTAATTTTTATCCATAATTTAAGGATCCTTAAAAAAAAATTTTCTAACTTTGGTCTTTTTTTTTTTATAATAAGATTTGATCAATATTTTGTCACTTGAAAAAAAAAATTTAATAAGAAAATTTCAACGAGCCTACTAGCCTGAAGTGCGCTTCACTGCCTGAACAAGTACCAAGCGAGACCTGATAGTGATACTGTTCTGCCACGACAGTAAATGTTTGCATTTATGATGGCAGCTGTCATACACTTTACACCTTAGTAGCGTTCATCGGCCAACTAACCTCAAAGGTTTAATTTGTTGTATTCAGATAAACTAAAATGTTTTCAAACAGAAATTTTTCTTTCACAGCTGTTCAATAGTTTATATCTTGTAATTTATAAATTATTTCATATCATTTAGGAATCCCTTGAATTAAATTAT
>NW_027114029.1:1905507-1923350 GCF_000696795.3 Halyomorpha halys
TATATATATATATATATATATTCTTACATAACAGTCAACCATTAATTATGAAAATAAAAATTAAGCACTTTAACTGTTATTGTAAAATTTATTGAAGAAAATTAATAACGTTTTCGGGCACAGCCAAAGGATTTTTTTTATATTACTTTACTTATAAATCATACTATTATTGTTTTATTGATTTAATTTTAATTTTTATTCTTATAATAGTTCGTTGTACAGCAAGCTCTTATGGTATGAATAAGTATATCTTTATTACTACATGACCTTAAATGAAGCAGATTGTAATAATCAACAATAGATTAAAATAATTAGAAGTTTAAAATAGTAACAACATTCTTATTATTATTAAAATAAGTTAAAAACAAAATATGTTTGTTTCAGTATCGGCGTTGAATTAGTTACTGCTCATTAAGACTGGCCATGGCTCACATATTTTCAATAAATTGGATTCACCATTCTCTGCTGAATGAAAAACATTGATGGACTCTAGGATTCATTTTGGTGAATAACGAAACTTTGAACTTTGCAGTACAGTCAGGTAAACATTTTATAAGCATTTTTATTATAATATACTTAAATCTGAATATATGATCTTATTGTATGTATGAAAGCATATTTTTAAAAGATATATGATTCTTGGCTATTCGTCCCCTCAAACAGCATGAAAATTTATAGTTTAGACTTTATTTTGTTGTAAAAACTCTATAGGTATCTTGTAAATTCGTTTATATAAAGTTTCGCTTGTAATTTACGGATTAGTATTTGCTTATTAGTACAAGAGCCGGGATGAAAAAAAGGCAGTTATCTCACCCCAATTTTTTATTACTTTAATGAAAACTATGTAAAATTACTAGTCTAAATTGTCGAGTCTGGCAAGTATAGGTAGAGGGAATAAAAAATGGCGGCTGTTTCAAAACCTTATAAAAAATATTAATTTTTCGTTCGAAGCTCTATATCTTTAAAATTACAAACAATACTAGAAAACCTAAGAGGATATTATTTAAAGAAAAGTAAATTTGCTGAAATATTAGCCCTAAAAGAGCTATTTACGTCCAATAGTTCTCGAGATATAGCTTTTAAAAAAGTAAAATTTCTTAAAAATCTACTAAAAGATTAGTAGTTAGTTAATTTATTTTGAGAAATCTATATCTCAGGAACTATGTGACGTGCAGATGTCTATTAGCACTCAAATTAAAGCTAGTTTAATGGACTATAAAGAAGTTTACGACCTTTACCTTCGTAGGAATAGTTGTTTTCATGATATTTGCTAAAATAAATTGATTTATAGTTGTTCGGACAGTAAGTTTGATTTATGAAAAACTTTATTTCAGAAACCATTGGACATATAGATGTCTGCCAGCGCTCAAATTAAAGCTAGTTAAATTTACTTCAAAATAGTTAATTATGTTTATCTTTTTAGGAGCAGTAGTTTTTATGATATTTGACAAAATAAACTCGCAAAATGTTAATTTCTAGTTTTTTCTTGGAGAAGTTAGTCGGGGGGTGCGGTCAGCAAAGAACAAACTAAATAAATAAAACCATATTTATTTATTTTATGCCGACGTTTCGACCTGAGTTTCATGTCTTCATCAGGAGTTGTGGCATAGAAGGCAGGTTTGTAACTGCTTTAATTTCTAGTTGTTCGCATAAAAAGTTGGATTTTTGAAAAAAATATATCTCTAGACCCACAAGACGCACATATGTCAGCCAACACTCAAAATAACGGAAATTTAACTTTCTACGTTTATGACACTTATCTTCGCAGGAGTAGTAATTTTTATGATATTCTCATATGAATATAAATTTGGAAAATGACAACTTGTCCGAACAACTATAAATCAATTCATTTTTAGCTAATATCACGAAAACTACTATTCCTACGAAGATAAAGGTCATAAACTACTTTATAGTTCATTAAACTAGCTTTAATTTGAGTCCTAATAGACATCGGTACGTAAAATGGTTTTTGAGATATGAATTTTTCAATATAAATTCACTAACTACTGATCTTTTAGTACGTCCCATACAACATTTTTATGAAATGTTGCTTTTTAAAAAGCTGTATCTCGAGAACTGTTGAACATAAATATTTATATTAGGGCTTACATTTTAGCAAATTTACTCTACTTTAAATGATGCTCTCTTAAAGTTTCTATTGTTGTTGGTAGTTGTAAAGATATAGAGCTCCGAATGAAAAATTAGTTTTTATTTATAGCTTTGAAACAGCCCCCATTTTTCATTCCCCTACCTAAACTTGGCAGACTCATCAATTTTGACTAGTAATTATACATAGCTTTCAATTAAGTAATCAACAATTAGATGAAATAACTGCCCTTTTTCTGTTCTTGGGCTCTTGTACTATTTGTGCAGTCGAAAAAATTGAACACAATTTTTGGTAGAGTGACAATTAATTTGTGATTGATTCACATCTACAATTCACTATCAGTCAATTTGACTCCTTATTTAGAACTTTTAAAATAATAAAGGCATTAACTATGTAAGTAACAAAAGTTAGAGGAGCAGTTTAAAATAATCAAAACTTTTAATTATTTCTCGTACCGGTGTTTTCTTAAGGAGCCTGTTCAATTTTTAATCGATAATGAGTCGGTTAATTCTTGTCGACTTAAGTATCGATTGTTGCGGTTCCTCGCCCGTCTAATATTAATCATAATGGGTCTGGTATTTAGTGACTATGGCAGATAATAACAGATGAAATCACCGGTTGGTGACACATTACAACCGGGCATTATCAGGCGTAGGATTACATTAATTAGGCACCCGAGAACTTTCCCAGTAATATTAATTATTAACTCGAACATTTCTCAGTAGTAATTATTGTACCAAAAATTCTAAGGTATCTCTCGGCTTTCCGACTTAAGAGAAGTAATTATTCTTACATTAAGAAACAACCGGGGATTCGACCCCCCCGGTCAATTTCCATCTGTGAATTGAAATAGGCTTAATGATAGACTAATTATTTAAGAATTTTGTTTTTTAATCTATAATACACGTTTTAACGCTCATTAAACTCGTTATATCTATAAAACTCCTGGTAACATAAAGAGAAGGAAACATACTGGACACTGAAACTAGGTATGAAGCAAGAAGCTCTTCAATGAAATATCAGAGGAAAAGGCAAGATTTTACCTTAACCTTACTAGAAATGAACTGAGGACGATAACAGGACTCCTCACCAGCCACTGCCCCTTAAAAATATTATCTTGAGAAGATGAGGCTGGTGGAGGATTCCACCTGCCGTCTATGTATGGAAGACGAAGAAAAGGCACAGCACATTCTGTATGAATGTGAAGCCCTTGCCTTCCGAAGATTACAGTATTTGGGACAGGACCGAATGGAACCTGAAGGCATTTCTAGTACAAATCCAAAAGGATTATTGAGTATTCGTAAGAAGCATAGGATTCATATGGGATATTTACTGGAAAGAAGGGTAACTCACAAAAGATCCAATTGGGTCGAAGTGAGGAAGGGATTCCCGACCCTCAGTGTAATAATAATAATAATAATAATAATAATAATAATAATAAATCTATATAAAATTGAATGACTTAACTATTAACAAAGTCTCATTAAAATAGTTGACTGGGCTTAAATGTTGAGTTTCCAAGAAAGCTTCTTCTATAGTACTTTTAATTTCGATTATTAGAAGTAATAAACCACCCCATATTGTTAGCAGTTTTGGAGAAAAATATGGTTTTTGTTTTTCCTTTGTTGTTATGACAATAGTGAGAGTGGACAAGAATGCGAAATTTTCCAAAACGTTTCTTCTAAAGTACCTTTAATTTTTTTATTTCAACAAACGACTTTTTTATTTGTTACCTGTAATAGTGGATAAATATAAAATATTTATATTGTCAACTAGATGAGAATAAAAGAAGTAATATTTCCGAGATTGGAAACAAAGTTCTAGAAATAAAAATAATAATATAGGTGGATAAAATTCCGTAGAAAAGTCACTAGTTTTTTTAAAAATGATGACAAATACATAAAATCGTAGAAGATAATAAATTAGCATAATAAACATTATTTAAGAAATAATAAATTTTTAAGCAATGAACGGACACCAGTTTCAAAATAAATTAATTTACATTTCCAGTTCCACTGAAAGCACATAATAAAATGTTGCTATTAATATAACTAAATGTATCCGCTTTCATATTAAAAATATAATGAAAAAATTATCGACTTTTATGGTCTGTTAAATAATTTTTACTTTCAAATCAATATTTTGTATTACGTATTATTCAAACTTAAAAAAAATAAAAGTCTATTTAGATTTTTTTTTTTTTTTGGAAAATAGACATTTTTAAAATAAATGATTCATATGTATATCGAATGAACTTGATGTTGTTAAATTGCTTCCAAACATCCCTGAACCGTAATGCTCTATACCTCCGAAATTCCTGCACTATACCAGATCGAGGAGTAACGGAGATTGCAATAGCCACTACTCCTTCGGGAGATGACCATAAAGAGGCGGAGGATGGCTGACAGCCGGTAAGGAGCGGGCTGCAGAGGAGGCAGGTAACCGATACGTGACGGAGCGAGGAGATGAGAGGCCGGCCCACCGTAATGACAATGTGTGGATGTGTCAGGGTAATCATCCACCATCCACCATCTACCAATCTACCTCGTTCACTGCTCAGGAATCTACCTCTCTCTTACTGTCAGCTACGTTCTCTCCGGTCCGGAATTTTCGCCAGCTTCGGTCAAGTCATGTAGAAAACCGCTTTATTTATCTGCTCTATTCATTTTTTTTTTTTTTTACGTATAAATAAAATAATAATCATGAAGTATTCATTATGAGCACAAGATAGTCGAAGGTGCGGTAAGTAATGATAAACACAAATATGTAAAACCTACTTAATTTGTGGAGACTTTCGGCCTTTATCAGGACTTAAAATAAAAAACAACCATAATATAGAGATAAAGAAAAAAAAGGATATCAAATAAAAAAAAAAAAAAGATATAAAATAAAATATTGCAAAAGTAAAAATTAAATAAACCTATTTATTTATTGTTTCTGTGCCAAAGAAGTTATTTCGTTTTTCTTTTCAGCCCTGATGAAGTCTGAAACTTCGGCACAGAATTCTACTTATTTGTATATGTACTGATCGCAAACTCTCTTCCTCCCTCCCATCTTTTCCTGAAATGATAATGTTTATGAAATTAGCAACTAAACAGGATGGAACCTTAAACTCAAAAAGGTAGCTGATCCGAACACTAAATAGAAAAGTTTCTACAAAAAAGGATTATAATCAAACGAGGAGAAGATGGTTGTGGGGTGCGTTCGAAATAAAACACATACAAGTTGAAGTAACTTATTAAATCGTGCCAATGTTTCGGCCAGAATTTCTAGCCTTCATCAGGGCTAAGAACAGAACAAGATAACAACCGATGAATACAGGAAATATAAACAGAATGACAGTTTATATTTTCTTATTTATTATAATTGTTTTCTTATTTAGTTTCTTAATATTTTATTTTTTATTTTCTGTATTCATTGGTTGATATCTTGTCCTGTTCTTAGCCCTGATGAAGGCTAGAAATTCAGGCCGGAACGGCACGATTAAATAAGTTACATCAACTTATTTGTGTTTTATTTTGACCGCACCCCAACCATCTTCTCCTCGTATAAGTCATCCACGGTCAACTATCTCTCATGATTATGATCATGTTTCGTTATTGCTCCACTTGCTACTATGCTACTAATTTACAAAAATTTTTTGAATTGGATTTTAATATATGTGTTAGTAACTTAAACTACCTTAAATAAGTAAAACTGAAAATTTATAATACCGTTCAGTTTTATCACTGTTTTATTTCCCAGGGCCGGGTTCGAGTCCAGATGAGAAGATTTATTTATTCCATTAAATCATTCGTGGGTTAATCCTGAGATCAGGTCACACTCAGGAGGATCATCCAGTCTGTAGTGACACTAGTTTCATAAAATTCATTGGTTTGGTGCTGAAATCATCAAGCACTATATTTTATCAATTGGGCAGCTGACAAATGAGGCACAAGAGGCGCAGCAATTTGTATATATAAATACGCAGCATAAAGATCTCGTGAAAATTATTGTAGTGAAACCAGCGTACTGCTACAAATGAAGCACTACTTCATATGAAATCTGAACCAATAGTTATGTTTTTTTTTAAGACATCACACAAAAAAAATTAATAAAAAAAAACGCAAAATTTATAGAAAGTAATGTTTAAATATTATTTAAAAGAGTACATCGGAAACCAAGGAAAAAGAGCATTCTACTTAAGTCGACTTGATCTGAATTTGCAGCCAGAAATAAATTTGTATCACTTTTATAATTAACAACTTAAGAGGGTACATTTATTTGTAAATTTTATTTATTCACAGGACTATATCTCCATAACAAAGCTAATGGCTACTTTTTTCGGGGACTCTTCTGTTCTGTCATTAGTCATAGCGGTGGATATTTTCTTCAGACGTCATTTCCATCTTTAGTCTATGTGTAATACAGTTGTAAATCTCAGTTAATACTTAACATCAAGATTAGCACACTACTTCATCAATCCTCAACAAATCCCACATTATCAATACTGGGTGTTATTATTTTCAAGGTATACTGAGTAATTGATATTAAAATATTAGAAGCAGTAACTAACTCACCAAAAACAGAAAAAATACATTTTTTTAAAATTAAATATATCTGAAAATTATTGAATTTACACAAATTTCTAATTGAATAAATAAACAAAAGGCTACTTGCGAAAAAGTGAAGTGAAGCTGTAAAAAAAAGTAAATGTGGGATCAAGCAGAAGACAATAATTACAATAATGTTTCCAGGAGACAATGATGTTTCTAAAAGACAATAATTACAATAATGTTTCCAGAAGACAATAATTACTTTGACTCTTATAATAATTAAGCTAACAAACATGGTGAGTCTAAATTAGTTTTATGAAATAGAAATTCAACAAAAAAATAAGGTGATATTTTAATTTTGATCTGGAGTATTATATGTAACGTACATATTTACTTTGAACATAAATAGAAGGGATTTAATAAATTGAGCTGATAAAAAAAAAAAAAAAAAAAAGGACTTGCCGAATGATGGCTCATAGCCGGACGGAAACAAAAGAAGCGACGAAGGACGTGAGGTAAGTTCCTTACCACGCCCTATGATCCTTCACCTCTGCCCGGGCTGCGATCGCTCCAGTCCTCGAAATATTGGAACGTTCCATCTGTATCCAGTTCTCCATTACCGCCTTTATTGGTTCGGACAACAGAAGACACGTTCGCTGTTCTTCCACATTTATGGCGATCTGTCCGATTAGTATTATTACGGGTCTGGGTCGCTAAGACTGTCATGGAGGAATTTTGTTTTTTTTCTTTTCCCCTCCTTCCCTTTAGGAAGACTTTTTCCAATCATCATTTTGAGGAATAGCGTACTCTACTTAGCTGTGCTACGGTAAAAGACTCTTTTTCACGACCATACTCTTCAATCTGCTACAATGCATCTCCTGACTGAGCTTACAAGCTTTTGACTATTTCTGAAGATTATTCTCTTCACAGGACATTTGGAATGAAGAACTTGGATGTGACTGACAATGAACTTCTGCATAAAAAGAGCTCGCTATCACTCTATCTACTTTTGTTATTTTCTTTAATATATGTGATTATTAATATAATTAAATCTTTTACTTCAAACTCATTCATTATAAAGACATATCGAACCCTAGCCACAGCAAATTCAATAGTACCAGAGCCCAAGAGGAGAAAAACGGCAGTTATTTCGCCTCAGTTTTTTCTTACTTTAATGAAAACTATGTATAATTACTAGTAAAAATTGATGTTTGCCAAGAATAGGTAGGGGGAATAAAAAATGGCGGCTGTTTAAAACAATGCAATTTTCATTCGGAGCTCTATATCCTAAAAACACCGACAACACTAGAAAACCTAAGAGAACATCATTCAAAGTTTTTTGTTTTTTTAAAAAAATTATTTATTGATATTTACAACTTTACATAAATACAACAAGTAAATTTGAGGAAATCGTAATGGTATGGTTCAAGCATGTAGAGAAACTACCCAATGGTAGCACTCTAAAAACATTTTTACAATATAATGTCTCGAGGCCACCTTCTTTTCAGACGCCTCAAAGGATTGTCCGGAATAAAAGAGAAAGCAAGATTAGAAACTAATGGGTTTGAGTGTTTAGGGAGTTTGTAATGGAAGGATTGATATCTGTTTCGGGCTAGATCGGTTACAAATGGAACATTAAGGTCTTTGAGGATGATTTTATTTGTGACAAAGAAGGGAGCATTTAGGATTTTATGAAGGATTTTGGATTGTAAGGATTGGATACGAGAGGAATTCGAAGGTTTAGCGGAGCCCCAGAGCTCAACGCCGTATGTCCAGATAGGCCTTATAATTGTCATGTAAATCAGTCTTTTGTAATGAATTGGAAGTTTGGACCGTTTGTCTAGTAAGTAAGTTATTCAAAGTAAAGTAAATTTTCTAAAATATGAGGCCTAATAGAGCTATTTATGTTGAATAGTTCTTGAGATATATCATTTTAAAAAGCAATATCATTTACTTTCAGGGGTAATATTTATGAATACATTTTATTTCAATAATGTGACGGGTGCATACAACCAATTTATTATAAAAATTATTTAAGTTTATTACTACTTTCAGTTTAGATGAGTCTAGGTTAGATAAGAACAAGATATAGAAATTGTTAGATATGACAATTAGAATATAAGGTGTAAACATTTATATAAAAAAGAAAGGAAGAAACAAGGATCACGAAAATACAAATATAGGGGAATAAGAATTTAATTATTAAAACTTACAGTAATAATTTGTTGTGTCTTAAAACTATACGAAGTCCTGCAAAGTGGTTACCAATAAATAGTTAATTTTTACTATTTTATACTTTTATTGGCCGTAGGATCTTCCTACAATCTACTACATACGGTATTAATGTTCAAAAAAAAATATTATATAGTTTTATTTTAAAAACTGGTCCTAAGGATATTTTCTTTTTATCATTTTGATTAGTATTTAATAATTCAAAATGGTTCTCAAAAAAAAAAAAAAAAAAAAAATAAATCTTATTTAACTGGTCCTAAGGAGATTTTCTTTTTATCATTTTGATTAGTATTTAATAATTCAAAATGGTTCTAAAAAAAAAAAAGGTAAATCTTATTTATATTAAATTTTTTTTTTAATATAATACATTCTTTATAAATTAAAAATAAACAGAATTTTTTTAATATTGTGTTTATAAGTTTGTTATAAATTGTAATAAAAAAAAAATTAACAATTTAATACTTGTTATTTCTTCATAGCAGTAGCAATGACAGTTTATACTATACACACTAAAGTGTTGTATGAAATGAAATAATAAATAAAATATGTCTTCGAAGCGAATATAATTTTCTCAATATCTTCCATTTATTTTTTATTTTTTATCCTCTTATGTTGTTTTTATAAAGTTTTTTCCGATTAAATATAAAATAAAACCATTAAAACAAATGCATTTTTTGTCTATTTGTAATTTATGCATATCAGTATTCTCCGTTGAAGCATAAGTATCTCTCTCAGTGTATTTTCCGTTTAGAAGACTTTCGATTGTTAGCATATTTTTCCAACTGCTTAAGCATCATGTACTCTACATAAAATTCTCTGTAATGTGCAGGAGTTTGTAGAAGTAAGATTTGCATTTGCTAAAACCCACCCCAGGCTACTGCTGAATGTCCGAAGGTGGGGACGGCGGAGGTTACGTGCTAAGGTACAGTTTAACTGCCAACTACGGTGCGGCGGTTCATGAACTGCCCCCAGCCGGCTTTATGCAAATTATAATCGCCTCTTCGGTCGGTCTTTAAAAATTCTACCTCGTAAAAAAAAAAAAAAAGAAAAAATAAGTAATTCGAGTGGAGGAAGG
Organism: Halyomorpha halys; assembly: GCF_000696795.3. Lineage (NCBI taxonomy): Eukaryota > Metazoa > Arthropoda > Insecta > Hemiptera > Pentatomidae > Halyomorpha > Halyomorpha halys. Next base: position 1,915,457 of record NW_027114029.1, read on the forward strand.
GCGCTATGATAGGGCCGGTTATTGTCTTCTGTATTTTCCCTCTTCTACCCCTTCCAGTTTTCTTTATTTTTGTTTGATTCATTTTTTTCTCCTCCTTTTCCTGAGAAACCTCTCCCTCTCGAGCTAAACTGTCGTATATCTTCTTTAATAGCTGCTAATGCGTGTTCCTTGGTTTTAACTACAACAGACCGCATTTGTGATAATTAAAACGAGACAGAGTTGCATCTGATTTAATTACATTTCACAAACAAGTAGAAAATAATTTACTATGACTTATATAGGATTGATCTGACGTCATATACTTAAGTCATAATAGTTTCCCCACTATATGTATATAATAAAGATAACAAAGGGATAATATATAGATATATATGTTTTTTTGTTTTTGTGAAAGTTTTTATTTCATTAATATTAAATTTAAACAATTAAATCTGTGCCAATACAATCCTTGAAGGGTCAAGGGCGTAATACTTTAAATGGAAGTACTGTTACTAGACCAACGTTTATGCATAGAGGAAATTTAGTCGGAATCACGTTTCGCCACCAGATTTTTTCCCAATTAAAAATCCGAGTCCTTAGAGTTAGTAGTACAGTGCCTTACAACTGAACTACTTAATACCACCTTTTAATATTTCTTTAATATATCTACAATAACGGCATTGTTTTGGATACACCCATAAACAAATATTTTTTCTTTGTTACTTATTACATATCGATTAAGCTTTACATTTTGCTAAAAAATAAACTGAAAGGAAAAAAACTAAGAGCAGTATTGCAATAAAATAAAATTATTGTTTATTTATGATTTTTACAACAATATATATTTGATTCTCATATATCTAAAAGTATAAATTTTTGTGTTATTATCAAAAAATAGTTGATTACATTAAATAAAAGTGTAGCATACCATGTCTATACTATTCCAAATCTTTTCCCCAACTTTGGATTAAATTGGAGGAGTCGTTTTCTAAATGCAATTGTGCCGAGAAATATACTTCTGCAGATGCCTAAGAAAAATTAATGGATTGGATTACATAAGATTTTTATGGGATCTTAGACGTACAAACTCGTACAATCCCTAAAAATATGTTGCTTGATCTGGAAATGAAAATTTTCAATTCAATTTATTTTTTTAATTTCATACCTAAATACAAGGCTTCTCTAAAATTGGTAGTAGGTAGAGAAAGTAAAAATAAATAAATAAAAATGTTGTTCTTATTACTGTGGTTCTACTTTTAGATGTTTTCTATTATTTTGCATTTCTACTAATATTATTTTTTCATTATTGATTTTTTATGAATACATTGGATTAAATGATCTTTTATTTTATGGTTATTAACCTTAATGGTTGACGAAGAGGGACTAGTCCGGAAAGTGAGTGTTGTGGAGTGCAACCGATAGCTACCAAGAATTTCTCACTCTGTTTTATTTATTATACACACCCCATACGAAATATTTTTAATGCTGATATTTATCGTCATAACTTTTTATTTTAAAAGGAATTTGTTATTGGTTTTATGAAGTATCTCTTCTACGCGGACTCACACAAACAACCGGCCCGCCGGTCTTTTTTGGCTGGCCCATCTGGTGTTAATTTATTTCAAACCATTTTGAATTTCGTGCCCAAAATTGAGAGCGAACTGAGTAAATAGTTATAACAGTACCGCGCTCCGGAGTGCAGTGCCATTGTAATATAGACTGCACTTTTTTCATTTATATTTTAATTTACAGCAAAGGTCTGATTGCATCACGGGAACAAGTCATTTTAGTATTTTCGGAAATACAACAAATCACGTAAAATCTAAGACCGGCCATGGACACTGTGACGTGTTTGAAACGTCAGGAAATGACAAAAAAATGTTAAAATATACGCCATGAATCCGTTCATAGTTGTTTAATTCAATTTGTAACAATCGCGAAAATCTAAAAAATCATTACCTAATTTTTTCTTTCTTTATTATTATTATATATATTTTTTTTTTGGCGGCCCGCTACGCAATGACTAACTCGCGTTTGTAGCCCCTCTGGTGAAAAAGTCGAACACCACTGGTTTAGACCTTCAAGAAAACCTTTAGTTTTAGAACAAATAATTACAACCTCATTAATAACAACACAATATATAGCTACTGGACAACATTAGTATAATTGAATGAATCAGGTGGTGGTGAACAAGCTTATTATTCTAGAGTTGAAAGAGGTGTCGTTTCCGTCCCAGGCAATATGTTTGGCTGAACCTGATGGACAACCCACCCTTACTGCTCCAAAATTAGTAGATAAGACAATAATTAAACAAATAATAAATAATTAATTAGATCCGATGTTTTTATTGGTAGGCTGAGGTTATACTGGATGATATGTAGTTATTGAAGTAATGAGTTCCATATGTGTATAAGGTACAAGAACGAGTTAACACTTTAACAGCAATTGACTGTGTTTTTATAATAAATAGTATTATATATAGCATTTATTTATTTCAATTTTATCTTTCTAGATTGACACGTCAGTATAAAAGTTAAAATAAATTGGTCTAGAAAGGTTCTTGGTATCTGGCGAACGGAGGAAGAGGGGACATGATGTAAGATTGAAAATACTTACTGTAAAATATTTTCCCTCTATTGGCGATAAAAGGCCATTAGGACATATTAAGAAAAAAAAATAAGGCCCCGGAGAGAGTGGAGCACTCTTTTAGCCTAATTCGATTAAAGTTTGAGCGGCCGCGGTTGGAGGAGGCCAAATGTGATAACGGCCTGATAAGACGCCGGACCGGGTTAGCCCTGATTTCGGGAGCAAATGATAATTAAAATAGCTCCAGAGAGCGGGGGTGGGGGAAGGCCTGCGCACTTTTTTACCACCCCTCCCACTTTCCCCCTTCTTTCATCCCTCTTCTTCACCTCCTTCTTTCTTCCCCCTCCTCCTCCTTCCCCCTTTCTGTGTCTGAGTCTTTCTAATTAAGATGCTCAATAATTAGTAGGGGGGACCGCTCCCCCGCAGCCTCCCTACCTTCGACATGCAAAAAGACGTCAATAAGTACTCATCTAAAGCCCGCTTTAGTTTTTCGGCTCCCGGTTTCGATAAAAACCTTCCTCTTGCTTCCTCGCTTTACCGACATATGGAACTTTGAAAAAAGAGACCAGAATGTCTCTAACGACTCGGTGAGGTTTTTTTATTTTATTTTTTTGTTTTCAAAGTTTTTAAATGAACTTTTTTTCTCGGAGAAAAAGTTATCGGTAACTTTCTGACAACTCTTTAATGCTATTCCATTGTGAAAAGTTGAAAGTCTTTACAACACATCGTTAATAATTTATTGTTTTTAGTTTTTTGAACTTGTTAACACTCAAAAAGTCTACCATTCTGATATAAATAACAAAGGACAAAATATGTCAGGAAGGAATAATTGTTTAACACTTTTTTTTTTTTTAATATTTATTGATATTTACAACTATATTAAAAATATATACAACAAGTAAACTTTATGTTAGTTATACAATGTCATGATACAGACATGTGGAGAATCTAGCCACTGAAAGAACTCTAATAACAGTTTTAAAGGAGGAAATTTCGAACCCATCTTCTTTTCGGATGCCTTGGAGGATCAACAGAGACTGAAGGTGAAGCCAGTTTAGAAACAAGTGGGTTTGGTTGGTTATGGCCTAATCTGCAACATATGGAACATTGGGGTCCTCATGGATGACTTGATTTCTGACAAAGTAAGGAGCATTAAGGAATTTACGAGGGATTTTTTATTGTAAAGATTGGATACGAGAAGGATTCGGTGGTTTAGTGAAGGCCTTTTTATAGTCATATTAATGAGTCTCGTTTGTCCAAAAAATGTTGAAATAGTCGGTATCGACGAGCAGATTCCTGGCGTGTAACCATTTAGTCATCACTATATTACAAATGTGTGTATCCTGCTATTTTTATCTTGGACGTATCCGAGAAAAGTGCGTTCCCATTTTTAGTATCAATTTGCTTTCGTATTATATCAAATACAAGGGGTATAATTTATAAATGTAGTCATTAACTAAAGCTCCTTATTTTAGTTATATATTCAAAGCTTGTTAAATTTATAAATTTTTATGCTTCAAGCAATAATACTAGAGCAAATTAGATGCTGTCGGTGGCCAGCATCTCCGAAACGTCCAAGATAAATATAAATAAATTAAGTAACATTGTGTTTTATTTTTTGTCTGGAAGACAGGATAGGAGGGTAAAAAAATATTTGTTGTACAGATTATTTTAAAAAATCATTGGAACTTGGATAAATCTTTCATACTTAAGAAAGAAGTTGTGTTCTGACTAATTTTCATAAAAAATAGTGGTTACTACTTTATTTATTTCATGACTTGGATTCTTCTGATAGCCAAATTACGGATGTACACACTATTTATTACAAAAATATCTCGAAGGTTTTCAAAATCATTTTGTAAAATTGTGCATCTGAGAGGTCTGAACAAATGTCTCATCAAATGTAAGTTAACGTGATATTCTTTCAAAATCATTTAACCCCTCTCTTATTGATCTACAGTATGTAGTAGGCTATAAAATAGTGTATAAAATTAGTTAGGATATAGATATAACTCTTAATAAAGAAAATGCAATTCTTACTTATGTTACATTTTCCTCACATTGCAAGACATTAGTAGTGGAAAAGTGTAATTTTTCTCTTACAAACACATGTAACTACTCTCACAATTGAAACAGGAAAGCTGATGGAAGTACTATTTGGGAGAGGGACAAAGTATATAATTTCAAAAACACTTTTACTGGATTTTTCCTCTTTCCGGAGATATAAAGTGTATTTTTTGAAATTAGTAATTTTCTTAAACTTATTTGGAAAACTGGATAAGCAAGCAACCAAATTTTGAGTAGAATAACCTCCTTGAGTACTTTTTTACACAGTTTGAAATCTCAAATTTCATTAGTTTACAATAACTTAAGTTCTCAACTTTTTTTTTTTTAATAATTTATTTATTGTAATTTACAACTGTATAAAAATATATGCAGCAAGTAAATTTGCTGTAGGTGACATAGTGACATGATACAAACATGTGGAGAATCTAACCATTGATAGAACTCCAATAACATTTCTAGAGAAGAAGATCTCGAGGGCATCTTCTTTTCAGACGCCTAGGAGGATTATTAGGTAAAAAAGGAGAAGCCAGGTTAGTAACAAATGGATTTGGGTGGTTGGGAAGTTTATCATGGAAGGAATGGTATTTGGTTCCGGTCAAATCGTCAACATATGGGACATTGAGGTCCTGATGGATGGATGACTTGATTTGTGACGAAATAAGTAGCATTAAGTATTTTACGAAGGATTTTGGACTGTAAGGATTTCAGTCTTTACACCCTTTCCCACAAAATCATTTTTTTTTTAATTATTCATTTTTTATTTAGTTATTTCCTCCTAATTTTTGAAAACATTTTTAAAATTATCAAATGTTTAGTCATGACGTTTCTATTGGTATAACTTGGAAATATATACAGGAAAGGGGGTAGAGTATCCACTATAATTATTCATAAATTTTCTGTAGATATAAATCATAAATGAATGCTGGGCAGCAGCTTAATAGTATCCACAATACAGATCCTAGAAACCTACAGCCGATTTTTATCATTCAGACTTTTTTTTTTTCTTTTAATGATTTAGGTATACTGATCCTCATGCTGTTTTCAAATTTATTTCTGTCTGCATTAGATTCTGTTACTTCTATAATACTTTCACGTTTCCATTATATGCTACATTGATAATAAAAAGTATTAGTATCCCAACAGATATGGAGAATATTTTCTGAATTTTAACATTTTTGGAAAACCTTAACCTCTTTGAGTATTGTTTTAGTATATTATTTGCCACTTAAAGCAGGTTTTTAAACCTCAATTTTTTTAACTATAAGGGTTTTCAGTATCTTCCAAATTCTCAATTAAACATCTACCTCATCTCCTTTTCACTCAATATAATATTTGTTTATTTAACCATTTATTTTTTATTAAGTTACACCCCATTAATTTTGTTAAAGCTTTAATTTTCTATTGATACTTGGAAATGGCTACAGGGCAGGGGCTCAACAGCACCCGTAAATCAGAAGAAAACATAAGACTGCTATCGTCTCTCCCTTATAAGTTTAGGTTTATTTGATTTTCTGTCTCCTCCAGATTCTGTTCATCGCGTGGTACTCCCAACTTTCCATTATATGCTCTAGTGACTGGTATAACCCCCAAAAAGGATTAGTATCCTGTAAGGAGCTGAGGGATGAGTCGATAGCGATTAGGATCGGTAACAATTAGCCAAGGTCGGCGGAAAGCCCTCCTAATCCAATCAGACTCCCGCTAACAATGGTCGTTCGATAATGAGACAGTCGGAGCGATCGGGAGAACGGGGCTAGTTTGCGGCGGGGCCAGGAGCCACAGGTCCTAATTAGTGGCTCCCTGGAGTACCTCTCTGGGGTGCAGTGTCTGAGCAGGTGGGAGCAGGTATCTGGAGTGGTTGGTATGTGGTGGCGGATAGCTCTGTGTTCAGATCAAAATGGTTACAAGGTGGGGTCGTTACTGGGGTTTAACTTACGCTTAGGTACCTATCAAAGTTTGATCCTGATATGTAGGAATATTAACCACGATATACCACCAAAGTATGAAGTGTATATATACTTGAGCAATGATGAGGTACTCTCAAGAAATATCGGGGTTGAACAATCCATAAATACCAGGAACTTGCCTTTAGACTCAAAATAATTTATAAACTAAAAAAGGTATTAGTGCTTTCCATAGTAATTACATTTAATAATATAAATATAAATATATTATAAATTAATAATAGTTGTCACATTAGTGCATGGCTGTTCAGGTCAACAATTGGAGGAGCAGAACACACTACTGCACCCAACTGCAATAATTAACATAAAAAGGTCTTTTCAGCCTTGTATTACTCATTCTCGTTCTTCAAGCTTACATACAACGACTCACCTAACTGCAGCTCTTGATAGATCTTTCCTTATCAGATACTCTCCATTATCGAATTCTACTACTACTTCCATCTGTCGCTCCAGTACCCTTACCGTCTTATTTCTAATTAAGGAGTATGTACTTCATTAAAGAAGGAGAGTTGTTAAAGAAGATCAAGGTAACTTCAAATTTGGTCAAAAAGTTGTACTATTTGATATGCGCCTAACGGATTCAACTCCTTAGGAGGGAGTGAGATGTAATATACAATCAGTACATCCTAATACATCTTTGGAAATATATATTGGACTTTTATTTCACTTCTACCTTCTCTGAATCTATTCTCCTTCCTATATCTTCTGTCTTTTCGTCAGGACCGAAAGCCTGTAGGATTGGCTACTCCTTTACGACCATACCTTACGGGGTGGAGTTTCATAACCTGCAAGATCCTTCAGCAAAGCTCCTACTAGTAATTAGGGATAACTTCTATTTAAATCAAATTAGATCTCTCCTCCATACCTGATGTATTTTAAAAATACTTAGGAAAGTTCCAATTTTACTTACTTTATTTAATTTTACTTATTTTATTTTATCCATATTTCTTAATGTACATAGTTTGATTATGTTCATTTTATTTATATTTCTGTTCATGTACATTTTTTTTTTTTTTAAATTTTGGTATAATTGTGATCATTTATTGCTATTACTTGTTACCTAAGCTTGTAACAGACTATAATAATTAACAATGAATCAAAAAAAAAAAAAAGGAAAAGTTCTGGCCTCAGTAAAGAGAGCTCAGTCTCACAGTGCGTTAATTACCAAAAAAATCTGTTACTAGCTTTGAAATCATTACATTATAAATAATTAAATTTAACAATTTGTACATTTGAATGTAATTGTTTGCCTATAAAGGTTCGGTAATCAGAATATATATATATATATATATATATATATA
>NW_027114029.1:1923435-1940252 GCF_000696795.3 Halyomorpha halys
TATATATGTATATATATGAAAACATTTTTTAAAAAATAACATTTGAGCGTAAGAGAAAAAATATATAACGATATACTCATCTAAGTGAAACGTGTTTGTCGTGTATAGAAATTTAGTACTGTTTTGATCCCTTTTCTTCAAAATATTTTTAAGTCCAATAACTAAAAATACTAATAATATTTGGAAGGTTTGAGTTTCATTATTTTAAAACAACACCAGTTATTTCTTTCTGTCTGTTTTGTAACTAATACCTATACTGTATGGTAAATGTTTTTTTATACCCCCGACTATTTTTCCTCCATATATACTTAGAGGGTTAAAAATTTGTGTGTACAGTGGCGTTAAAGAAGAGTGTTTTTGGTATAAACGTTTCTATTTTTTTTTTTTAAACGAATTAACTCTTTTTGTTATCATCATCATAAGAGACCTACAATTTAATATTTGAATGATAAAATGTTCACCCTATGAGTTAGTTGAAAGAATAAAATCTTAACATAAAAATATACAAAATAAAATATGTATATAAATCTCACAACATACACACAATGGAAAGTCATACGCCAAGAGTAACCTCTAGATTACTTAAAATTAATTTATAATTCGCTAAATTTTGAAATCAAGTTTGAAAATAATTTCAGGTTGGTCGAAACATTAAACTTTTAATTTGAAGTCTGGAGACTTTCAGGAATTTTCTCCAGTTAAATAAATTTTGCTATTTGAAACAATATTTCTATATCAAAATTAGAAACTAGCAATTTACTAATATGCCCTTGCGTTCTTAGATGATTTAAGGAATTATGTCAATGTCAAATGGCAGATGGTTATTTAAAATTAGGAATGAAAAATACACATTTTTCTTTTTGTACTAATGTTAATAATAAATACTTTCAATCGATTAAAACTGCCATTTCCTTCAATATTTGTTAAACAAGAGCCATACATGTTTACAAGACCATAATGTTGTATTATTGGAGTATTGGATTTGCAGGAAGTGGAGCTGTTGGTTAGGAGTTGGGAACTGCCCAAAGTGATAAGATAGGAGCTGCAAGTTGGCAGGTCGACACTATCCAATCCTCAAGGCTGGATTCACTCCATGGATAATCTGCTCTCGATATCGTCCAAGAGTTCAGGGTGTTCTGTAACTGGAGGAGTGTTCCCTGTGCAAGAAATTAATGAAGGTATTAACATTATACCGCTTGTGTTTGGAAATAATACTATAACAACTTATTATCTTTGTTCCCTAATATCTCGTTTTACCTCCTACTTGCTTATATGAGGAAAGGGGAATTTACTCTTAATTTGAAATGTACAAATACAAAAACAGCACTTTTTGAAAAGTAGGTGTGAAGAAGAAAATACGTTTACACTTATAAAAGTAGTGGACGGACCTGATAAAATCGGTAAGAGGCCAAATAGTTAATAAAGAGAAAAATTCGATAAAATCGGATGAACGGAACGATTATTACGTCCAATGCCATGAATTCAAATTTGATACACCTGGGGAAAATCAATTTCAAATGAAATCTCAAAGAAATATAAGAATCGGTCTACTGACAAAAAATTCAAATCTATGTTTTTTTTTAAATTTATTTATTTATTGTAATTTACATCTGTACAAAAAAAAAAAAATACAATAAGTAAATATGTGGAATGTTTCACACACTTGAAAATCTTGGGAAGGAACCATCCAATGGTGGTACTTCAATCATTAATATAAATTAGAAGGTCCGTGGCCATCTTCTTTTCAGACGCCTCGGAAGATTAGTAGAGGTTGTCAACAATGACAGATTAAGAACTAAAGGGTTAGGATGGATAAGGAGTTTGTTGGAATGGAAAGACGTATATCTTTTTCGGGCCAGATATGCAACGAAAGGGATGTTAAGGTGTTTGTGACGTAATAAGGAACATCAAGGATTTTGAATTGTAAGGATTGGATACGGGAGGAATTTGATGGTTTGGTACAGCCCCAGAGCTCAATGCCATATGTCCAAATTGGTCTGATTATCATAGAATATAATAATTATTTGTAGTGAATGGGAAGTTAAGAGCATTTCTCTAGTAGGTGTTGTAGTAATCGAAATCTACGAGCAGTTTCTTGTCGTTTCAGTTTTGTATGGGGATTCCAAGTAAGTCTCTTGTCAAGATGGAGTCCTAAGTATCGAATCTGTTCAACAGGCGTTAGTGGAATATTTAAAAAGGATATTGAACGACAGGAGGGTATAGGTTTACGACGGAGAGTAAAGGTTATCAAGTGGGATTTGTTAGGATTTATTTTGATTCTCCAGTTTTGACACCATTCTTCAATAGATGTCATGTATGTCTGTGTAGTTTGTGATACAGCAGTAGGTTCATTGTTTACAGACAGTACACATGTGACATCAGCGTATGTTGTTAGGACTGTGTTAGGGTAGGTTGGGATATCAGCTGCATAAACCGTATAGAGAATGGGACCTAAGACTACCTTAGTAGACTACCGTAGGCTATGTTATGATTTAATTTAAAGGTTCTGTATAAAATTTAAATTTATGTTACTCCAATCTCATTAACACATAAGACACAATCAACAACACTAATAATGAATTTATAAAATCTATTGCGGTGCGCGTGTCACACAAACTTCACTTGCCACCCTACATACGTTCCCAAGTTTTTTGTGATTTTCGAAAAAAAAAAAACCTAAAAACTATGCAAGGAGAAAATTATGGATACATTTTTAAAAAATTTTTGTCACTATAAAAATTTGAATTTTAAGATTTCCTGAGGATCGATTATAAATTTTGTCACTCCCGAGAAAACAGTTCAGAGAAGCCTTATTGCCATCGGGAAAGATGGTGTGGTCTCGACTTTTCATGTTCAAATGGCGTGTTTCTATTGTTTTTTATTTTTTCTGTAGTTATTTATAATAATCTATAATATTTTGTATTTATTTATTGATTAATATAGCCAACAATTAGAACTATTTGTTGAATGAAAAATGAACAAAATTAAAGGTATTTTCGGAAAAGATTTTTTTTTTATTAGTTTAAGCTCTTTTATACTATTCCGATAGGAATAAGATCTTGTTGAAATTAAAGACCATTTAAGTGTACATTGGCATGCCGAGTTTAATCAAAATCGTTAGAGCCGTTTTCTAGAAAATCGGAAAAATGTTAAAAATTGATTATATGAAGTGCCACTTCCAGTCAATTGGTTTTATCGAAAAAGTTGCTATCACACACCAGGCACATGCCCGCTGTAAATAGGTAGTTTTGTTTTCGTTCGGCTTATCGCCTTTTTTTAGCCAGGATGACCAGATGCATACATACACGCAGACCATTTTGCGAGAATTAGTTATTTCAAGTCAGTGTACCTCAAAACGTGTATTTAGGCCGAAGTTTCGCAGGATTACCAATAATATATTGTTCATGTATAGGCAAGTAAAAAAAAAAAAAAAAAAAAATGCGAGTCAGAAATCTTTATCAAATAAAACACATATACGTTCCTCCTTGTTACTATAGCTCAGTACTACTATAAACCTTTTGAAAATTTGTTGTAACGGTTATTAAAATAATATATTTAGTACAAAATATTTCTAAGCAATGTTTCTAATTATTATTTTTAATTTGAATTCATTTCAGAGTCCAATTATTAGATAACAAAATCTTTTTTTAGGAATACTATTTTTTTTTTTACTGAAGGGATATGTAGTCAAGTGTTCAATTACAGCGTAGATATAATAATATTTTATTTAATTATATATAAATTATTTCTTTTTAATTGATGTAAAAAAATAAAATAAAATTTTGTAAATGGTTCATAAATTAGGGGGAATTGGTTCTGTAAAGAATGTGAATAAAGTTTTTATTATTAATATTATTATTATACATTTTAGAGTTTAATGAATAAATAAGAAAAACTTTTTTCCAGAATAAAATGTTTTTACTTCAAAAAATATGTATTTTGTTTCAATAATACTGAAATCTCGAAAAATATCAAAAAATCTGAGGGTGTACCAGGCCATGATAAAGCCAGCTGATAAATGGCTGCGAGATCGTGTACCAACATGTACCCTAAAAAGTAGAATCGAGAGATTTTAACGGAAAGTCCTTTGTACAATTACAGGAGCAATCCGGGATCAGAGCCCTAACACATGGAAGAGAAGAAATGCTAGCAAAGACTAGTCAATCTATATCTCACGATATGAAGGCAAGAGGTCAAAAATGGCAGGACACGTGCCTCGAAGCAATCCATCAGGACTTCTCTACACAATAATGAATGCCAGTATAGTCGGCAAGAGCCCAAAAACCTGAAAGATAGTCAGAATCAACAAAGATGGGAAAGAGTTGTATGCAGAAAACTGGAAAGCATCGGCCAAAGATATGCAAACGTGGAGAAGGCTGGTTCGGGCGGTCAAAGATCTACAAGGTCTGTAGTCAAGTCCCGTCAATATAATTATTTTATTATTGATTGATCCTCAAAAAAATGTATTAGAAGGCTATTGTAAGACATTGAAGGAAGTCCGTGTTAGGAATATGATCATAATTAAAAAACAACATGCGATTCTGAGAATGAGGATTCTATGTAGGTTCTATATTTTATTCAGATTGGCCAGCAAACGGTATAGGGTATAAGAAAAGAATTAGCCGCGGATGGGAGATATTTAAGGTGGGCAACAATGAATGATTGAGTCTGGGACGATTTATGAGATGTATATTTAAGGATAAAGAGGCCGTTCCACCATTAGGCCTTTACGTGTGGAAAATTATCCCCCGTGTGAAGGCATCAATAATTTCCCTCCCGCCACCCTTCCACCTCCGACGACACTGTCAATTTACATATTATACCAGTCGAGGGGAGGAAAGAAGACAATTCTCCATCATCGGGAGTCTCCGGAATTTTTAATGTCCTGCACAGCTAGCGTATTAGCAGTCTAATAGAGTCTGCTTTCAGTAGGCACTTTTGTGAGGCATAAGTAATACAGTTGTTTTTATGCTACTCGAGAAACGGTTCGTTGAATATTAAAAAGCCGACAGTGTATTTGTTCGTGTTAGTCCTTAAGGTACGTGTTATCGGTACTCGGTACAATTTGCTCCGTTGAAGGAACTGTATGAATTAAAGAGGAGGGCGGGGAACCCGAAGCTGCTTTCCATATATAAATTTATTATTCTAGCGTTGGTAAAGTTTTTCTGATGGGATTCCGAGAACGGACTTTATTATTGGTCAATATATCTCATATATTCAAAGTGGGCATAATACACTGTAACAGCTCGGTAAATAATATCGATCGGTTGGTATAGCGGTCGACATCTCATGGCATTGTTTCTATTATATCTTTACGGACTCAAACCGCGTGTATGCGGGCAGCTGAGAAGGCACGCGTGCTCCGGCCACATATGATAAATAGATAAAAATAGTTAGATCTAACAGACAAAAAATAGTTCCAACCAATATGGCCACTGCTACATTTATATCCAAATTTCCCATATTGGAGTTCTTACCAATGGGTGGAATCTCTACTTTTCTGTATTATGTCATTAATATAACTCACATCACATTTACTTATTGTATATATTACTACAGTGGTAAATAGCAATTAATAAATTAAATTTTTAAAAATATTAATTAATCACACTATGATTAAACAAGTATAAATGAACCTTCTTATTTCAAGCCTACAAGAAACGTCCCTACCTCAGTTGCATTTTTTGTGAAACTGTTTTATCTTGCGCTTAGCAGAAAGAAGCGCAAATAGGTTACTATCAGATGACGGAAACCAATTATTCGGTGACTTCGAGAATGTAGCCTTCGATTAATAACTTCTTGAGCCAATGGTGCGGTGTTGGAAATGATAGAGGTTTAGAATAAAATTGAGTAACAAGAGAGCGGTGATGTGGAAACAGTTTCCCATTGGTGCAAAGCCCAGTGTGAGACAGCGGTCACGTGAGAGGCAGCACGTGCTGGCCACGTGACTCGAGCTGTGCCAAAGTGCAGGGGTCAGGGGTGACCCTACCTGCCCATATCTCCCTTCTCGGCTATAACTGTTCCGTCTTCCTGTAATGGCTGTTCTTTACCGGATTGTTTTTAACATTGTACATAAGGGGATAAGTTATCATTATTTTATTCGTGAGAATATTTAAAATATATATTGAGATATGCCGTCTTCTTCAGGAACTGCACTTAGAAGTAGACATGACCAATTTAAATTCTTTAAATATGTCTTCAATATATTTAGCTGGCTTAAACAACTTTAAATGACTCATGACTCTGAAGATAAATTTATTTTCGGAGAAAGAAAATGGTGACTTGAAGAAGGTTACTAAGTGAGTTGGAAGGAGTTCCAGATTTTGTTTTGCAATTAGATTCTGAAAGATAAGATTTTATTTTTTATTTTTACTTTATCGGATGTAAATTTTCAGGCTTCAGTCCGATAAATCCATGTTGATTAGAAGAATAAATTGAGATCTAATTTAGTTTTTAATTTTATTTTTGTTTTCTCTGGATACTTACATAAAAAAATTATAACATTCAGCCATCGTTGTAGCGAAATGCTTTATTCCACAATGGTGTCCAAATACATATAAATAAAATACACATCATATATATCAATCCATGATTGGATATATAAACGCTAACATGTATTAATTCCCTTTAGAGGGCAATTATTTGTTTTATTATGAATGTTGTTTTTTGTTCTTAGCTTTACTGTTCTCTGTTATCAAGAATTATTATATATATATATATATATTTTATCATAATTCTTTTTTTAATTATAACGTTGTTTCTAGTTGGGGTGTCTTTTGTATGAGACTACTCCCCTCCACCCCCACCCCCCAAAGATATTTCAAAAACCCTTGGAGACGATTGATAAAACAATAGAATTAGTGTTTCGGTTTTTAAAATCACAACATTTACTGACAAAAATATAACAATAAAATAAATAAAATAATAAATAATCTAATTAAAAAATAAATAAAATTAAACAAATATAAGCAAAATTAAATAAAATACAAATTGCGTTGATGACCAATGAAGTTTGGCCCCACTAAACAAAAACAAACATACTCCCCCTCCCCATAATCAAGTGTTAAAAAAAAAAATTGTTACTGTTATATCAATCATGTAAGGCCCATCAGGCCGATCTAGTATTAAATTAAATATATTAACAAACATACCAACAAAAATTAACTATAACCTGAATAGAATATATTTCAAATATTATTTTTTAACAATTTAATTTAATTTTTGATATATTTTTTCCTCCTTCCTCTTCTCACTCAAAGATATATTATAGTACATTTTCCTTATTCATTCTTTCCCTTTTTTTCGTTCTCAACTCTATTTACGCTACTCTCTCTATTCCTCTCTTCTGCAGTGATCCGCAACACATTTTCAATCTGTTTCATAAATGCAACGCAAATCAGTAATTCTAAATAATGATTTAATTAGTTAAAACTATAAGATTGTTCATTTATGGTGAAAAAGTATAAATAAAAAAAATCTTTGTACAGATTTGTTTAAAACGTGAAAAAATAATAAATGAGTTCAAAAATAAAATTTGTACTATACATATTTCTACTATTAAATAAATTAGTTTTACAGAATCAAATGATTTATAAAATAGATATTATTTATTTCTAATTCCAACAAAATATATTATGAACACTTTCATAGGAATTAGATTACCCGATATCGAAACTGTAAAAAAATTTCCACTTTCGATTTCCATAGTGGTTACAATAACCTCCATATAGATCGGGAAGTTAAAAATTTCCTTTAAACATTTGCACGTTTATTTGAAAACCAAAAATGTTATTTCCTGCTGTTTTCTCAAAAAAGAAACTTTTTTTTTAACGCAAGTTCGGATTGGTGGAGCATCGAAGTTCGGATTGCCAGGATTACCCGATATTATGTTTTAATGCTTGACCTCAAGGAAGAATAAGAGGTTTGAATAATTTATTAGTTAATTAGCACCTTATTGTAAAAAAGGACTTCCAGCTATGCATGGACCGGGTATCACAATATGGATCTGCATATTAATGCTAATTAATGATATATGAAGCCTAAGAACATCAACTCATCAAGTCCTGGGAACCAGCTGGGGCCTATTTGGAGATGGAGGCGAGGATGGGACTAGATGTATCGCGGAGAGGGTTCTGAGTGGCTCCCGGTCACGCGTGGACTCAGCCTCTCACTTGGCACTTAGCTAATGAAGTAAGTGCTCTGTCCAAGTTAAGTTCTCTCTAGCACTTACATATTAATGCGTACGTCAGGTGCGAACAGACATGAAGGAAATGTGTGCCATCTTCATCAAGCACATACAACCAGAGCCGTTCAATAATTCATTAGCAGTGAAAAACTTACCCCGTCACCTGGTTCCTCGGCTTCCGCCTCCATCTCTCCACCTCCGCTGCACCCTTGTGTTCCATAATTACCCAACAACTCTGAATATTCATCTTCTATCTGCTTCAACAACCCACGGACAAAAATACCCTTGTGACTAACTCGTCTTTACCATAACTTTTGCATTTGTCTTCACAAAGTAATTGCCGGCATCTTCTGTTTCTGTATTTTAATTGAAGTTACTGTTTCTAATTGGGTTTGATTGATTTTTATGCATTATTTTTCAGAAGTTTTCAAAAGATAACTTGATAGACGGTTTTCGTTTTTTTTTTGTTTTAAGAGGAGGCGGGAAATAAAAATAATAATTTTTTTTTTAAATATTTATTTATCGCTATTTACAACTGTACATTATAATACATTTAGTAAATCTGATCTAAGTTAAATTGGAGTGTTAGAGGCGTGTAGAGAAACTACCCATTGGTAGCACTCAAATGACATTTTACATTAGCTGGTCTCGGGGCCATTTTCTTTTCAGGCGCCTCGGAGGATTGTCAGGAATGGAAGAGGATGCAAGATTAGAAACTAGGGGATTTGAGTGGTTAGAGAGTTTATAATGGAAGGAGTGATATCTGGTTCGGGCTAGATCGGTTACATTGGGAACATTAATAATAATAATAAAAAAATAAATAATGAAAACGAAATTTATATTTTTATGAGAAAGTAAAACACTTCTAGTTTGAATGATTCATTATAAAATGCATGATTTTTATAAGTATTTTGTTATATACACAAACAATATATAGGTGTGCTCATATTTTTTTTCTTAAACTTTTATTATAATGATACAAACTGTCATACTATTGAATCATACCGTCTATACACATATTGAATAAAAATAAAAATGTGATTAAATAATAATAATAATAAAAATAAATAAATGTATACTAAAATAGTTAATAATAATTATTGATAGTATAATATAAACTCCTCGTAAATAAACAAAGGCACCTTTAGATTGATTTCTGCAAACAAGGCAGTCTTCGATTATATCTGCCGTTAACAGAAAATTCTCCCATTGGACGTGGTATTCCGAGTAATGAAATATGATTTTTAAAATTTTATAACCATTTTTCCTTTAGGTTCTTTTGCCTATAGAAATTTTTTATTTCTATATAGGTGAAATAAAAATTTACTTTTGATTTATTTATAGGTGAAAAAAATAATATTATTTTATTATCATTAGTAGGTAAAGGTTTGATAACCCAAAACAATCATTTATGAGAAGAACTATGAGCAATGCTACTTCGCAACATTAAAAATGCTTAAAAATTGTTGTTAAAGTTCCAATTACTGGTGCATCTAAATAATATTTTTCTTGCGTTGAGATATTAAACATCATATACGTTTTAAACACGTTTTAATTACGATTAATCATTTTGAAAATGTTATTAATATTCATATCATTAACAGGTGAATGAGAAATCTTCTAATTTACTGCGTTGGGTACTCAGACCTGTTATCCGAGAACCCACCAGTTGATGTATAGAAATTAACCCTAAAATGAAGGTGGAGAGGTGGTGTAGCCTGAAAGAGTTTATATATAGTGAAGGGGGGGCCCACCTTTTGAGGAGTCGGCCCCCTCGAATGTGAGGGTTGATTACAGGCATTCATCTTTATTCAGGCCGATAATGGGGTAAGTATCCCTATATTCCGTAGCTAACCATATCCTCTCCCCACCGGCAGTTTTTCCCTACAATTTAGATTTATTGGTGCGGATGTAGGGTCTGATCCATGATACATATCCCTTATTTTCTTCTTTTTTTGTCCCATTTGTTCTCTGCACTTCCTTAAGAGAATTATCTTGCTCCTGGTTTATCTTCATATGACGGATAATTTTTCACATCTGGGACCATATTTTTTGCAGTAATTCAAACAGTGATGTAAGGAATTAAACGTGAAAGTATTTTTTGAATAAACTAAAGAAATACCCCTGAGATATTAATTTGTCGAAATTCACCTTAATATTTAATAAATAATGAAAATAAATCTACAATCCAACCCATGTAGGGTCAGATAACTTCGTAATCCCACAGAGACAGTAATTGTAAATATATCTCTGCTGAGCTTGGATCCTGAGATTTATGGTGAAAAAATAGTTTAATTTAATTTTATTATATTTCTTTTCAGGAATTTATCAACTTCATTATTCTATATAACATCCGAACAACATTTAGGGCTCCTCTGCTCATTATCAAGTTCTAAAAATAAAAAAAAATTACAATCAACAATGTTTATATAGCACTTTGATAAAAAAAGTTTTTACACATTTACATACAAAAAATTCAATATTTAAATATATATACATTTACTTCACTAGTTTAAAGTCATTTACACAACTAAGATGTTTTTGATGTTAAACCAAAATTTCATAAGAATAACAATCCTTATTTTATTCCCACACATTATTGTTATTCTGCATTATCTCCATAGGAAGTTTGGTGAGTCAATTCATAAAAACATTTTTATGTGGTGATAATTTTAATAAAAATTTCATTAAACTGAAAGTCATTAACCTCAATAGAAATTTTTTTTTATGTATTATTATTACTTTATGAAGTAAATTGGAGAAAGATAGTCCGGGGCGGTCAATAAAAGTTTCAAAATAGCAACAAAAAAGTATTTATTGTTAACCAACGGCTCATTTGGCATCAGAACGTCATTCTTATCAGCCCTGACGAAACCTTGCAAAGTGGAGCGAAACGTTGGTAATAAATAGCTTCTTGTTACTAGAAACCTTAATTGAAAAATTATTTATTCGTGCTTTTTTGTATATTTGCTGACCACACCCCCTCCCCCCTCCGCGACCATCTTCTTCACGTAATCAGTTAAATAAAGTGATGTTAACATTAATAAATATTATCTTCTCGATATTCTATTGTAAGGTCTTTTATTATGTGATTTTGGTGTATGTAGTTTATAAAAAACATGTTCAACAGCACTTCGGTGGAACACTTTAAGCAAAAATAAAATGCACAATAGCGGTTTAGTATTAAATGTTTATCTAATTTTCGGCCTATTTTCATGAGAAATTAAAAAAAAAACAAAATTGAAAATAATCATATCATTATTATAACGATATTGGGGCAATGCATAAGGGAACATAAATTCATATATTTTAGGTTTGATATCGGGAATATAGTGCAATTATTTTTTTTTTTCAGGGACTTAATGGAACCGCCATTAGAAATATTTAGAATAAGAAAGTTTACCTATGAGAAGACAAGGGATATTACCTGTTATAGTCCTTATTAGGTGGTGGAACACCTCAGAGGTCCATTTCCTCACATCAAGTCGAGAAGGGGGAACCTGTCATCCTAAGTGGGGGATGAAAATGTCACGAAGGTGACAATCTTGCAGGGGATCAGCTGCTTAGTCAAGCAGGATCTTCGGGCTTCATATTCAATGATCGAGATTACCTAAAAGTTAGAAGCATTGACAAAGGTCAACTTAAATGCTACTCAATTTTGATACCTGTTGCAAACTTAATGTGCAATTTTTATTTTATAAATGCATCAACTCATAAAGATTCATTAACATTTAGCCGTTATTAAAAAAATACTCTACTAATTCTAATATTTATATTATTTTATTTTATTGAAGAGAATAATACAATACACCAAAAATTAAGTAGTAGTGTTCAAATACTCTCATTCATAAGATATATACAGAAGTCAGATGCAGAAAAAAAAAATGTAAATAATGACAATAGTACTCACTAAATTAAAAGAAAAAAATTAAATTGAAAAAAATAATAATAAAGAAGTATACAAATAAAATATAATATTATTTTGATTTATATATATATAAAAATATGAATGTATATCAAAAGTATAATAAAATAAAACTAATCACATAATAAAAATAATTTATGTACAAGTCAAAGAAAATTAAATTGAAGAAAGAATAAAATAAAAACGTTCGCACCTGCTAATTAAAATAGATCACGTGAAGCTACAATAAATGAAACAATCCAAATAAACTATAAGACTGAATTGGATGTATGGCGATTAAGCCCTTTCAAGATAAGTTTCACAAAGCATAAGACACCAAGAAAAAAATAAAATAAATAGTTACTGGTTTTTGGAGCTTGAATTCCTGGTATATAATCTGTTTTTGTTTCTTTACGGGTTTGCAATATAAAAAATAAAAATATTTATTAGCGGGGAGATTATTATTTATTTATCGAAATGTTTAAATTTTCGTTTTCATGGTGTAATAGGACAAAGATGTGAAATAGTTACAATGGTTTGTTCCAAATAATTTAATTATTTTATGATTATGCTCAAACGCCTGATTTTTCTCCATCAGTGGTACCTATTTTATGAGGCTGGGTGGATCCTCGGAATTCACCAAAACCCACAGCTACAGTGTAACAGAAAATAATTATCCATCAATTAAATAATTATACCATAACCGTATTTGAACCCGGGTCCTTGGAATAGTACCATACCATTGTGCCACCGTGCATTGCATGACCCCACTGGTCAGATATCTAGTCTAAATTTTGATACCCTCCTGATATCAAAAATGAAAATTTCAGATACTAGACTGTTTTACTGTAAAAAATCCCATACTTTATAAAGTGTCATTTAATTGGATACTATTTAGGTATTCACGAATTTTTAACTTCAAAGGTGTTGTTAGCTCTCTTATATAAAAATAAATAATATTGATATATATGATATTTTTGATGAAAACTAAAAATTTTTTCAGTATTTACGTTTTTATTCCATTGATGAAATAATTTAATAAGCAGGAGAGCATAACACTCGATATTACGATTAAATAAAATAGCTAAAAACTAAAAAAATACAAAAATTTCATTTCAAAAGAATCAGAAATTAAGTTGATAATAACATTTTTCAACTTTTGATTTAGAGTGCTACCAATGGGTAGTTTCTCTTCATGCCTGTATCATGCCATTATGACCTTACTTCAAATTTACTTGTTGTATTTTATGAACAGTTGTAAATGTTAATAATAATTAAAAAAAAAAGAAATTGGTGTAGCTTTTTGTCAGAGCACGATGTTTTTTAAAAGCTGAAGAAATAAAATTATAAAATAAACATTTTCTTTGTTTTAGAAAAACAATTTGATGGTATCAGCCTTTATTAATAGTCCTTTAGAAGTTTGTTAAATGTTTAATCCTGTTATTTTACTTACACAACCAATAACTGACATGGACGTTTTATTCCCACTTTTTTCATAACTTTAATTTTCATTTCGTACCTATATTTACTTACAACAGAATTTTTTAATATTACTCTTCTCTTATATGAGAAGTCTTATAATACTTAGACTATACATGTTTTTTCAACAATATTTATGTATTTACATTGTTTGTTATTTTCTAATCAATCTGTAATTCTTTTCAATCATTATGGTCCTTATCTTTTTTTTTTGTTCTTGGTATTGATGAACGCTTGAAATTCAGGCCGAAACCATATATCCACGTTCCACCTTTAACCTATCATTAAATAAAAAAAATAATCTTAATAAATTATCATTGTTTTGGAAAAATATTGAACTAGGATCCAATCATTTCACAGAACTATATTGACATCAGGTATGATTGCATGAAAATGCCAGCCGATGAAGACTAAGAAACGCACCTGAGTTTCTATAGGGCAGGGGATAAATCACTAGCTGGGATTAGACCTGACTCCTCTAACTGGAGGGTGCTCTCCGACCCTTCAACTTAGGGGGCTCCAACTTCTTAAAATGACAAATTAATATTTATAACGTTGTTATTTTATATACTACTGGGAATTATATATTAAATAAAATGTAAAAAAAAAAAAGAAGAAAAATAATAATAAAAATTAGCTATTATATATAGCCTGGAATAAGCGATAAGTTTATATATATATATTTTCTACGTTTCTACGTTTTCTAACCAAATATTTGTATTATTATTTCTTTGATATAAAATACAATTAATACTAAAGTCCATTGTTATTTACCGTCATTAGCCATCTGCTCGATTCCACGCTAATAGTATTCTTTGGGACGGCTGTCAAAGAACTCTTGGACCACAATTTGAACTTCCGCAAAACTATCCTATTATTTCTCTTGAAGGAAATGGGCCATGGATCCAAACAAGTAGTAATCCAATGGTTTAAGGTCTGGACTATATGGTGGATCAGGCAGGAGCTCGAACCCATGGAGTTCTTTCAACTTTTCTTTGGCTCAACGAGAAGTGATTGGTGATGGCTGATAGTTCGTGAGAGACCAGTCTAATGCTCTTTTTCACCTTCCCCCATGGATAGTAGATGGCGACTACCAGTATCTTTTGACAAACCACACCTGTTTTAATTTTTGTCTAAATATAATCTTTTGGAACTACATAGTCATGATCCACAAGTTATATTTTTTGTAAATCTTTATTCTAATTTTGAGGCTGCATTTAACAGATATAATATAGAGGAAACGCTAAAACTACCAATCTGACACCCAAGAAATAAGTCTTCCGTTAAAAAATGAAATATCTTGTAGTTGGCAAGCCATGTGGAATTGATGCCGCCAAGAAAATTAAAGACTATTAAAAAGTTAACTTATCCATGGACCTCGTAAAATCGTCCCGATTGCAAGGATGAGATCGCAACAGCTAGATTGGAAATGTAGACAAAGTGTCAATATTATAATAGTACACTTCCAGTCAGCCACATCTTTAAGGAATGTCTTTTCCATATTACGGGTTTAAATATATTAGAAGGACAACTACCGCCGATGTTCCTCAAGGTAGTCTCTTAGGTCCCATTCTCTATAAGGTTTATACAGCTGATATCCCAACCCACCCTAACACAGTCCTAACAACATACTCTGATGACTCATTTGTACTGTCTGTAAGCTATGAACCTACTGCTGCATCACAAACTATACAGCCACATTTAAAATCCATTGAAGAATGGTATCACAACTGGAAAATTCAAATATTTCCCATCAGATCATCTTTAATCTCCTTCGTAAATCACCACTCTCCTGCCAACAATCTTTTTTTAATATCCCACTAAGGCCTGTTGAACAGATTCGCTACTTAGGAATCCATTTTGACAAGGGACTTACTTGGAATATCCATACTAGACTGAAACGACTAGAGACTGCATGTAGATTTCGATTACTACAGCGCTTATTTAACAAACGCTCTAAATTTCCGATTTACTATAAAATAAAAAACTCTTATACACTATGATAATCTGAGAAATTGAGACATACAGAATTGAGCTTTGGGGCTCCACCAAACCATCAAATTCCTCTCGTATCCAATCCTTAAAAGTCATAAACAAACTCATCCATAAAGACCTCAAAATCCCATTCGTTGAAGATTTGGCCCAAAATAAATATACCTCCTTTAATTCCAAAATTCTTACCCACCCAAATCCATTATTTCTTAATATCTCATCCATGGCAATCCCTGAAAAATCCTCTGAGGCGACTTAAAAGAAAATGGCTACGGAATCTTCTAATTTAAAGCAATTATTGAAGTAACACCATTGGATGGTTTCTACCAGAGATTTAAAGTTGTAAAATGCAATCAATAAATAAACCTTAAATAAAATTAACTATCCTAAATTTAAAATCTTTAAAAAAAAAAAAAAATGAGAATCAGAAACAAAAATAAAATAAAAAATTTGAAAATATTTTTAATAGTGGGATATCTAGGAAAATAAAATATGAAACATGGGCGTGATGACTATGGAGTTTTACGCCCTAAAGCCCTAACAAACAACAACTAAAACTACAAAACTTCACAACCTCTTCGGTAGGGTTTCTCCTAGTTTCAAAGGTTTCCTTAGGGAATAGTAAGGAAGGCGAGTTTCTATTGGCCTAGGCGATTGAAATAAAGTTTCCCTTTGAAGGACTTGCAGACATCGACATCACCATCACTGACTCCTAAGGCAAGGAGGCTGAATATTCCCGGCGGTACTGTTGCCAAGTTCGGAGCTAGAGGTATACGGTATGTATTACAACTAGTTGGGCTTCTCCAACTTGCCATCAGTTTAATTGGCAATATGCTCCTCCCTCTGTTCTATCTTGATGACGGCTGGAATTTATCCGGTATTAAATTATAGTTTAGCAATATTATGTAATTAACATTTTCGATAATTCATAAAGCTAAGTACAACAGACTATACAATTGAAAAGTCATTCATGCTTTTAATGCTAGAAAATGTATGTTTTATAATTCGTAATAGTAATTAGATCACTAAAAAGAAATATATTCATCTAGCATTTGATGGTTGTTGGAGGTGAACGGTTGATGGCAGGGAGAGAACGGTTGTGCTCTACATCAAATGCATTATGACAGTATTAAATGCATTAAATTAGATTAAGAAAGTATTGGTCATGTAATATCAAAAAAAAAAATACAAAAGATTGGCAAAAGAAGGTCAGATTATAAGAAAAAATGGAGTAATTAAACTTACATGAATATGATA
>NW_027114029.1:1940302-1956872 GCF_000696795.3 Halyomorpha halys
TTTTTTTTTAATAATTTATTTATTGTTATTAACAACTGTATAAACATATAAACAACAAGTAAATTTGCTGTAGGTGACATAGTGACATGATACAAACATGTGGAGAATCTATAATAGAGAATAGAAAAAAGTGGATTTGGGTGGTTATGAAATTTATTATGGAAGGAATGGTATCTAGTTCTGGCCACATCGGCAACATATGGAACATTGAGGTCCTATTGGATAACTTGATTTGTGACAAAGTAGGGAGCATTAAGGATTTTACGAAGGATTTGGACTGTAAGGATTGGATTCTGGAGGAATTTGATGTTTTAGTGGAGCCTCAAAGCTCAACTCTGTATGTCCAGATAGGTCTTATAATAGTCATATAGATCAGTATTTTGTAATGTATTGGCAATTTGGACCGTTTGTCTAGTAAACGTTGCAATAGTCGGAATCTACGAGCAGTTTCTTGACTTTTTAGACTTGTATGAGGATTCCATGTCAGTCAATTGTCGAGATGTAGTCCTAAGTTCGGATCTGTTCGACAGGAATAAGTGGGGTATTATTAAAGGATTCTGTAGGGCAAGTGGTCATAGGTTTATGTCCAACGGTAAATGTGATTTGGTGGGATTTATTGGAATTAATTTATATATAAATGTTAAAATTATGAAACATCCATTTATTAATATATTAAATCAAATCACATAGTTCATAGCCGAAGGAGTTGAAGTGGCAACTTTGACTGACTGTGTCTGGTTCGAATCCAGCCAGAGAGTCGAAATGAAAACTTGACCCCCCCACCATGGATAACCGCCTCGTTTGTCAGAAATTACCAGGAAGGGGGTAATGAAAAAATCATCTTTTTGCACGACCGTGTGGTGGAGGTGATTATGTTGTTGAAGAAATATTACTTCCTTACTTCCTGATACTTCATGGGTTGAAGCAGTACAACTTTTCATAAAATAAATATCAGTTAGATTGAACTAGCTAATTATAGTTATGAATTAATTCATTATTAGTTAATTGTTTTTCTAGGATAAATGATTTTTATTATTATTACTTCATACATGGTTGGTCTTCAGATAACATAAATTTTTCAAAATAAAAACGCATCTCCAAAAAAAAAAAAAAAAATGGTGTGTACTGAGATTAACTTTTAGCTAAAACCACTATCAAACAAAACATGAACGATAATAATTGAATATGGTTATGCAAATATATTAAAAAAATTTGTACTAATTATTTTGCCAAAAAAGAACCAGTAAATAACTACAACAGTGGTAAAATTAACACTTAAAAATCAACTAACTTCCATATTGCATTACTGTTCAATCATTAATTTTAAGACCTAATTTGATTAGGTTTTAAAAGGTCTTATTTATTAAGAATAACGAAAATTAATCATAACAAAGTGCACAGAAAAAAAAAAAAAATTAACAGGAGGACATTAACCGTATCGAACCATAAAGATTTTTTTTTTTGGATTAATAATTTTTATTTATTGATAGATATTACTATCTGCCACACAGTTGTGGGCAATAGGTAATAGTGATGAATGATCTCATACATACTAAAATAAAAAAAACTCTTAAAATATATACAAACAGAAGAATAAACAAAATGAACATAATCAAACTATCTATATGAAAAATAAATAAATAAAATAACATAATGATAAAATAATATAGTCTTTAGTCACATTTACACTCTAATATACAATATTTACACAATCGACCTGAGGATCCCTGAGCCCACTCTATCCCCCACGTGTGAGCTCAAAAGATCCCAGCACATCCCTCTCGCCGCATCACTGGTAGTGAATCAGTTTTTTATGTTTTTAAAATTTACTAACCTATTATTTTTCGATCTTAGCTGACTTTTGTGAAAGGAATAAGAGAGAAAGTGGTGGATAAAGGTCTCATAAACCATTTCAGCATCATGGAGGAATGAAATTCATCTGTTTTCCATTTTTAGTTAGAGTTGTTCTCTGTATGTCCCAATAAGATAAAAAATAATGGGAATAATTTTTTCAAGGTTTTGACTAAGATCTGTTGTATGCAGATTTTTTTTGTTGCGTATGTGTAAAAATCCATAATAAATCATGATGATAAGTATGTATAATGTTTCCATGGTAAATAAATCAATAAATGATAGTAATAGTTTTTTTATATTTATATTCCGATATTAGCGGCATCATATACTAGAAAAGATATAATTCGCGATACAAACTATTTTGTCTTATTAGCTCCATCAATGCGAAAATAAGTGGGGTAATTTAAGGAAAAAATAAAACCCGGAGACAGTGATCCTTAATATGACAACTTAGCATTGGAATTGGTGCAATTTTCCCTATTTAAGTTAAACGGCTCCTAAGAAGGGAGAATAAAAAATAAACCGCAGAAAGCCACAAAATAACTTTCTAATATCTCATTCAAAACTTCAATTTCACCTCCTAATAACGTTCTGTATGGTAGCGATATTTTTGTTCTGAATTATTGACTCTTGTGAAGTCTGTTCCAGGAAGTAGAGGTCTTGGGACAGTCCATTATAAGGTTATTGTGCCTCATTAGGTTATAATGTTTGTGTTTAATATGTGGGGTCTATCAGTTCTCAAGACCTGAACTTTGTCAACCAAAAACCATTAAAGCAACAAAAAATAATATAGGTAAAATCAGGTGCGGTACAGGCACCACAAAACGTACCACCTTCAATTAATTAAGCCTTCAATATAAACGTTCGTAAGTAAATGTAAAAACTAACTATTGTTCTTACAACCATGGAAACACGAAAACAATTTAGTGAAATACGTCTAATATTTATAAAATTTCTGACCTCCCAACAAGTCTAACTAACTATATTACAACAGAGATAGGCAAAAATTAGCTATGGTTAAAGCTAATAGCTAAAATTGTCATGGACACAATATTTGTTTATCCATTATTCATGATAATTGTTAGTACTGATAATTATAAATACTGAAAGAATAGCTTATAAATAATTGTATTAATTTCTCATTATGTAAATAAATATAATTAAATTTCTTTTTTTGACAAGAAAAAATTATTGAATTGTTTTAAGAACACATCTGAAACATTTTTTTTATACTATAATTTTAAAAATGTAGTAGCTAAAAGCTTAGGAGAACTCAATTCGTGAGAAAAAAACTTTCTTATATACGGAAAATTACCGACACTAACAGTTTCAGTAAAGTTTTATTTTATTAATAATTCAAGAGGAGTAAAGGTAAAAAAAAGTTTGTATTAAAAATCAATGCTCGGAGAAATGTATAATTTCATCAAATTGTCGCTACGGATTTCCAACTGGAGTCATAAGTATAGATTTCTGTGTGAACCAAACCATCATATCGCAATATGTATAATTTACGGTTAAAAATAAAATTATTCACACAAGTCAAAAAAAGTTCTTCAACTAATTACATAAGTAACTTTTTTGACATTTATTTTGCTCTCATTAAATTACAAAATTGTATTAATTTATTATATATTCACCAATATTATCTCTAACATTCTCCATTTTTCGTGGCAGTTTATCAATTTCTTCTTAATAAAATGTGGTTCTTTTGGACTGGATGATGCTTCTGACAGCTTGCTTGACTTAATCTTCAGAATTAAAGGTTTGTCCATTCAAATCGTTTTTTTAAGGAACAGAAAAAGTTGTAGTATTTTGGAACAAGATCCGGGGAGTAAGGTGGATGTGGTAAAGCAGACCATGTAAGCTCAAGAATTTCTCGCTGTATGTGCTCGCATCGTCGTGAGAAAGAATTTTCGTTTTTGCGATTTACGAGTCCAGGATGTTTTTCATAGTTTCTCTCGCACTCTTGGCAACTGCTGAACGCGTCTATTCGATTGGTCGTTAAAATTTACTTGAATAACTCGTGGTGAATTATTACTAGGCAATTCCACCATACACACAATAAAATATTTTTGCCATGGGTATTTGCTTTCGGATCTGGAAGGGGTAGTAGATCTTTATCAAGCCACTGTCTTGATATTGCCATAGGTAATCCATTTTTCATAGTCTGTTATAATCCTGTTTAAAAAAGAAAACATTTTTACCTTTAAAAGTAGAATTGAGAGGATTGACATGGGATCTTCTTTATTCCGTTCACTGACATTGGGAGGTAGCCATACTTCTAACTTGATGAATTTCACCAATTTCTCCAGGTAGCGGGTAACAGTTGATTATGATGTATTCAACCTTTCTGCTGTACTTCTTGTTAATCGACGTGGAGTTTACTCCAATGTTGCCGTTAAAAGGTTGTCCTCAAATTCAGAAAGAGCGGGACTCTCCAGAACGGAATTTTATAAACCAATTTCTCATTGCTCGATCAATTATTAGTCCTTCACCATATACACTTCATATTTTTTTCAGCTAAGCACTATTGCCTTTTTTAAATTCCTAAAGCATAACATTAGGTATATGTTCTTTTCGACTTTTCATTTCAGAGGTTAAATAAAAAAACAGTTTAACGTAACGCCCATCACACAAAACAGTTGACAAACTACTTGCTGAAGCCTCGTCTATATAGTGAAAACAGAAACTTGTAATAGTGCTCATAGCGGGGAGATCCGAACAATACATGAATACATGTACACAGTATAATTTAAGATTATTAACCATTACTTTTAATTTTAATATTAATTAACTATTTATTTATAGCTTATGTCTCTTTAAAGTCCAATATTGCAATATTTGTAAATAAAAAATGCTTTATCTATTAAAAAAAGAACAAGTATACTGTTTAATAATTATTCAGATAATATTAATAACAATCTACAATATTGATAATAATCTATTACAAACATGATTAGGATCTATCTAGATGATGTTGATAGCGGAGATGTTTGACCATCTGTATCAACACGACTAACAAACCGACATACACTGGCCCGATGGCCGACAAGATAGTGGAATTCCCATGTGTGGGATCGCTGCTCATTACCTTGTTCCCAATTAAACTAACAACCTTTCCCACACGTGCTTCGACACTTGCCATCTCTTCACACGTAGATCTCTGACCATTGCCACTCTTCCCTCCACGATGAACAATGGAGTGAGATTCTTTTTGCTGGTTCATCTAGATTACCTCTTGCGTCACTGTTCCCGTCTTTGTCTTTGAAGAATTAAACAATTACTATTCATATCTAACAGATGGTGTCCCTGTTGTGACAAAAAAAAATCTTAATTGAATGTAAAAGTAAATATTTTAGTTATTAAAGATTAAATTAATTTTTCTTTATATTTAATCTTCTTACTTCTTAAGACTGGTATCATAGTTTAAATAAAATAATTTATATCCAACTTAAGCTTCCAAAATTCTTTATTACAACTAAAAATGTCCAAAGTTTCGGCTAACCTGGCCCTCTTTAAGAACAATCTTAAATATAACATTTCACCTCACATCCAATAATTAAAAACTTTTTGCAGTCTATTCTGCCCAGGTCAATAACTTTAGTCAAATCATCCAATTTTGTTAGTTTTAAAATAAAAAAAATGTAAAACATTTAACTACAGATTAACATGACATTATAAAGTGTGATAAGTGGGTTATCATGGTGTTAAGTTAGTCTATAATTAAAAGTTTTAAAATGTAATGGAAAAGTGACAAAATATGATAATTTGCCTGAAAATATTGACCAGATCAAAATAGCCTGAAAAAAGATTTTAAATGTTGGATGTGAGGTGTGAATTTATATTTAAGATTGTCCTTCAGAAAGGTCAAATTTGCCGAAATGTTGGACATTTAAAGTAATAGTAAAGAGTATTTTAGACTTAACTAGGATATAAATTACATTATTTAAAAAATAAGTTCCTTTATTTTAAAAATAAATTACTTTATTTTAAAAAAGAATTACTTTATTTAGAAATGAAAACTTTATTTAAAAAATAAATTACTTTATTTAAAAAAATTAATGTTTATAGAAAACCAAGGAAACCTGCAAAATTGAGAAACAAAATTTATGTGTTTGTTATAAGAGTTTTTATGTTTTAATAAAAAATATATTTTTCTTATTGCTTATATTGCATATAACCGGTCAAGTACAGATTATAATGCTTAATTTAGTTACAAGAAGTTAGTAAAACAATAAATTAGTTAGCGGACACCTTTCTATAAAGTCTATATTAATGAAGTCCGACCAACTTTTTTCCTTAAGTCCTTTAAAATAAACGTAAAAGATAGCGAGAAAACATATGTTGTGCCAAGTAAAGGTTTAACGATTTTTACAGTTTGTTTTTGGTATTTTCAAATCACAACCCAAGCTGCTTTGAAAAACAGCATTTTTTTTTTAATGACCGATGACATCAATTTCCGCATAAGACATCTACTCCTGTATTCCTGTGTTTTAAAAATTAATTGTCACATTAAATTCAATGTGAAAAATCTTTGAATCGAATCACTATACCATTTATGAATATATTTATTTTCCTCCTGCAAAAAGCTTGGTCACTAATATTCCCGGTCAGATTTTAATCAGACAGAACACAATTTATTTTGTTTTCTGTGACCCATGTGAGGATCCTTGTGCTCACACAATCTCTAAAATAAGGGTTCTGTAATGTAACCATGACAATGTAAACATACCTCATGAATAAAAATACTATACCTAAGAAAATATTTCGTTAATGTCAGAAACACAAATTTTAAGGAAGCCATTCATTAAGTTTAAGGAGGCTGGATGTGCCCCAGGAGGGAGAGCCTAAGTTATCCCAAGAAGTATATTAACTTCGTTTTGCTATTCCTGCATCATTGTTTCATCTTCTATTATTTTGCTTTACGCGAGCTTCGTTCGTGTTTGGCTCATCGGACAATATTACTTTAAGTGTCAATAAACATAATTTCCTTCCAGGACATTTTAAATTACAGAATTAATAGACCTGTGAATGATGGTTTTTTTTAATGAAAAAAATATTTAAGTCTTTTTTTCAACGATTATATATTTTTTGGGGGCTCAGCATCCGAATTCCAGGTATGTTAACATGACATCGGTTTTACAACGAAAGAACGTATAATACAATAGCTTAACTAGAAAACTATATATATTACAGTATATATCTAATACATAATAATGTTGATAATAATATATAACATATATGTTATTATTAATATATGTTACTGTATATATTTAATATATATGTTAGAATTAAATATTATGTATAATAAAACAAATAAATTTGTACTTATGAAAACTATTAATATTTTAAATTTCACTAATAAATTATTTTCATTTTTGAGTTATGAGCATTTAAATATGATATTAAAATCTGCACCGCTTCGAAACCATATAGAGTCAGGGGAGAACTTTTTATGGAAGTACTATTACTAGTCCAACGGTTGTGCAAGGTGATGATTTGGTAGGAATTACGCTCGACCACTAATTTTTCCCTAATCAAGGGCACCCACAGGGTTGACTCACTGCTAAAATACAAGAATAAATAATTATCTGTCACAGCCGGATGCGAACTCGGGGCTTTGTAGTTAGTAGCACAGTGCTACCTTACCACTGAGCTACATAACTCCCTTAATATATATAATGTTTTCTAGTAATAACCTAAATGTTCATACCAGTTACAACCGAGCAGTTATAACCCGAAAAAAGAGTTGGATAAAAATTAATTGCAATTTCAATCACCATTACTTTCTAATTTATTTTAATTTGAAACAAAGGACTGAAATTAAAATTTTGATTAGTAATTTCAACTACTTATTGGACCACTGTAATTCTAATAATGATCTGAAATTAGAACTACCAGTTCAACCAAAGTATTCACGATTTCATTTGAATGTAATTAGTAATGGCATTTTTGCAAGAAAGCTGTAACTGTTACTACCTGTTGCGTTGTGGTCTATAACGTTAATAATAATAACGTTTTAAGAATATATATAATAGTTGACACTAAAGGACCTTAATTTAAAGGATTTTAATGTAAAATTAATTCAAATAAATGTATAAGTATGAAATTCATTCAAATAAATGATCCCAGTAATGTAGAAAGAAAAGGAATATAATAAATGACTATTTTATCCACTAGGATGTCTTAAACAACCTTGTTGCATATTTGAAGTAATCAATATTGGTTTATAGCTTTTGAATAATTAATTCGTTTAGATTGGTCAATTCCTTGTTCATGAATTATCAATCATTTCTAATGATTTAGAAGAAATTATTTAATAACCAAACCTCTTCTTTTTTTTTATGATTTTGAATACACCCCCCCCCCATTCTGATTGAAACTAATTATGACGTATGTTAAACGCCCTTAGACTTGTGACTTAGTCCAAAACGATAGATATTTATAGGCTTCAATTTCCGAGTGGAAAACAAACAAAAAAAAGAAAAAGAAAATAACCAGAAATGGAAGGAGACGAGGAGAAACAAATATAAAATATCGCAGGGCTTTTGAAAGGCCCCGAAAAGACAGGGCGGTAAACAAGCTGAGCAGTGTTTTCACAAAGGGACAGGTGCTCCGAACGGCATAATAACGAGCCCGCTCCTCTACCTTCTCTTCTCTTCTCACTTCTACCAACTTTTCTTTTTATTTTTCCCTTTTCGAGACAGTTCTCTTTTCCCTCCTCTCCCTTTAAACTATCTGCCGAGTGAGAGAGAGAGGGAGAGACTCTCTTTTCAATTAGACGGGACAATGGCCGTAGCCCGGCTACGAGATCCTCTCAATGCTCTTCAAGAAGATATTCTTAATTAAATGGGTTTCGTCTTGCAGAAGCTGTCAGTGTGTGACGTCAGCTCTTAGTCCCCTGCCCCTTTGAAAGGAATCACCTCGAACCCATTTTCCGAATAAAACAGATAACTGAGATATTTATTCTCCCTACCAAATAATGATAACTAAAATTAACTGGAAAAAATATATAAAAGTTAGTATTTAGAGTTTTATTTTTATATATTTTTTAATTTTGACATCCGTATGTTTGTGGAATGTAAGTTTAAATCGGTTTGAGAATGTAAATATTGATCGTGAATTTCAAAAGTGCTAATATTGATCATTTATTTAAAAGATGAAATAACAATTTAAGTCAGAATTTTAGTTAATGTTTTGTAGCTGTAAAACTTTACTTACAGCTGTGGATTAAATAAATTGAAAAATAAAATCTGTACCGCTACAGCCTATGGAGGGCAAAGATGCAATACTTTGTGAGTAATTACTATAATTTGACCAACGGTTGTGCAAGGAGGTGATTTAATTGTAATCACGCTCGACCGTTCCTCAATTAATGCCACCCACATTATGAGGCTGGATGGAACCCGGAGAGTTCTCTAACCCATGGGACTGGCTCACGGGTACAGTAGATCAGAAAATAATTACTTGCCACAGCCGGATTCGAACCCCAGTTCTTTGAGTTATCAGCACAAGGCCTTACCATTGAGCTAGTCTCTCCCACAATAATGAACAAACTTAAAAAAAATTGGGTTATGCTTGTCTTACCTGGGTCTTGGATATATTTTGTTTCATACTTCATCCTTACTACTACAGTTTCAAGACACCATGATTCGGAAGATGGCAAGGACCAAGGCATCCAAAAAGAAGACACCTCCGGATCCCTACCAACTCCTCGACCTACCTAAAGTACCGGAGTTCATATACCGGTCCTATATTAAATTCTTTGACTCACTCTTCTACTTGTCTAATCATGTCATTCAAGTATTGGCACCAGCCCCACCTCCAGTGCACTGGCAGGAGTAATGGGGAGAGAACAATAAGCAATGGCATTGCATACTGTGACAGAGAAACTTATTTTAGTTTTTGGGTAGAAATTACTTAGGAAATTAAGGAAACTAAGGAATAAATTACTTACAATACTTTTGCCAGAACAGAAAATGTTTTTATGAACTGAAATTCCTTAAAATATAGCAACGCTCCAGTAAAAGGAAAAAAAGTGCAGCTCCTTATGTATTGTCTATATTTAACTTGATAATTATTTATCTGTTCTAGGGATTTGAATAATAAAACCTTACTATCTGTGTGACTTCCTATTCATGCAAGAATTAAAAAAAAATAATATATATATATATATATCCTCTGTATCGAAACTGCTCACTCGCATTTTACCTTTTAGACATCAATGAACAACTGATGACTACGAATTTGGTTGCCAACCCATCTGTACTGACATAATCAATCGAGCCGTTAATCCGAATTTGATATAATTTTCTAAAATCGGGCGGGGTGGTATCTAGTTGATTGAAAATAGATTTTATCAGGTTTCATCCTCTACTTTGGCTTACACACGTATTTTTCTCGGCTCGTCTTATTAGGCTGGAATTCAGAATGAAGTTAGCGATTAGGAGATTGGTACATGATATGATAAAATAATATGAATAATGTAATATAAGATTTAAAAAAATAATAATATGATGTAAAAGTGAAATATTTATACATTAAATATTGATTAGTCAATAATATGAGAGTAAGGCAGATTTTCAGTAAAGATTAAACATTAAAACGATAATGAGATAATATATTAATGTATTTCATTCATATCAACTTTAAAATGGGCATTAAGGCAACGTCGTTGTAAAGAGCGAAAATATATTAATATAATTCTCAAAAGGTGTTAGTTCTTTATTTGATTAATTATTACTGAACAAAATGTATTTTTAAATGTAAAGCAATGCATCACAAACACTACAGGCACACATAACATCTATTGAAGAATGGTGTAAAAACTGGAGAATCAAAATAAATCCTGACAAATCCCACCAGATCACCTTTACTCTCCGTCGTAAACCTCTGCCCTCCTGTCCTACAGTATCCTTTCTAAATACACCACTAATGCCTGTTGAACAGATTCGATACTTAGGACTCCATCTTGACAAGAGACTTACTTGGAACCACATACAAGACTGAAACGATAAGAAACTGCTCGTAGATTCCGATTGCTACAACACTTACTTGACAAACGCTCTAAACTTCCCATTCACTACAAAATATTAGTATACACTACAATAATCTGACCAATTTGGACATATGGAATTGAACTCTGGGCTCCACCAAACCATCAAATTCTTCCCGCATCCAATCGTTACAATCCAAAATCCTACGTAAAATCCTTGATGCTCCTTATTACGTCACAAATAAACTCATTCACAAAGACCTTAACATCCCATTCGTTGCAGATTTGACCCAAAACAGATATGCGTCTTTTCATTCCAAATTCCTTAACCATCCTAACCCATTAATTCTTAATCTTTCATCCTTAACAATCCCTGATGATCCTCCGAGGCGTCTGAAAAGAAGATGGCGACGGGACCTTCTAATTTAAATTAATGTTTGAAGTACCAAATACCAATGGCTGGTTCCTTCCCAAGATTTTTAAGTGTATATGAAACATACTACATATTTACCTATTGTATTATTTTGTACAGTTGTAAATTACATTAAATAAATATATAAAGCTGTTATAGAAGTTGAATATAACAGTAAGCTCGATTTAGTGAATTAATGATCCTCCATTCTTGTTAGATATCTTTTTCGATACCAAAAAAATGAGGTAGATAAAACTTAAGTGAGCTATGTCACTAAGCTCAATCCTAACTCTCTAAATTGTGAAGAACTGTAGCTAAACCATTTCAGGGTGTATCTGCTTACAGTTATTTGGAATTTTCAATGTTTTGATCACTTCGATATCGTGTTCCCGACATAGTTATAAATTAGTAAATCGATAAAACACAAACGCCACGAAAATGGTTTAGAAAAAATCAGTTAATAATATTCCGCAAAGAACAAAAACATTTTTTTTTGGAAACAAAACTAATTGAAGGTGGCGATTAAGATCATGAAATTGGATTAGGTAATTACCTCGGATTAAGATAATATAGTAAGGAGCTATGAGTTTATTTTTTTTACAGAACTTTAGGAGAAAAAATATATTCAAAAAATCAAACCTAAAAATGTCTATATATGTATATATATAGTTGACCGTAAAGTTTTAAATATAAGAAGATAGTCAGGGTTGCGGTCAAAAAAAGAACAAATAGTTTTAAACTATTTTAATGTCCGACGTTTCGCCCCACTTTGCAGGGCTTCATCAGGGCTGTTTAGTAAAATAAAAATTATTTGCCACATTCAATGGCTACTTCTAACATATAATGGCGTCTGGGGTAATGTAATGTTAAATTATGTTTGTTTGAATATAAACATGTAATAACAACCAACATACCATGTAGTCGTGCAGTATATGATATTAGGTTTTAAACATGACAATTTATAAAATATTTCAGTCCAGAACATTTCGTTATGCGGTATAGTATATTTTATACGCCGATCGATTCAAGATCCGTTAACTTAACGATAGTAATTGGGGATAGCTTTTGTGATTTGGAATTAAATAACTAATTACGAATTAAATAACTAAATAGCTTTTCTATAAGCAGTCGAACCAATTTGGTACTTTCTATCTTATTTCTTATACCTTTTACAATATCACTTCTTATACATTCTGCACTGTTACTTAGTTAATCTATTTATATTTCATTGTTTTATTTTTGAACAATTTCGCGTTATTTTTATTAATGGAATACTACTATTTTACTAATACTACTTACTAAGGTAAAGCTTTAATCTCTAGGTTGAATCTCGTTACACTTTAGCTCTTTTAATTTAACCCTTCCAATTCCTAACCAAGTCGGACACTGTAAACAGATATTGTATGATTAATTTGTTTCTTCATTCTGAAAAATAATAAATCATTAATAAATTGTGATATATTAACATATTGAAATTATATTACATTATAAATTATATTGTAAAATCATAAAACTACTGTTAATATAAACAGTGCCCCCTCTTTTCTGCTCTGAGACAAAATATAGATAGGGACAAGACTAGAAGAGATCCTCCAAGATATTAAAATGAGGATGGTCCGGTTGCGGTCAAAAGAACTGGAATAACAAACAAACTATTAATTATAACGTTTCACTACAGGGTTTCTTTAGGGCTAAAAAAGATACAAACAAATAAAATTAACTAACAGAGTAAGATAATAATATAACATGAAATAAGATAAAATTATGATGTGGTTAAACACAATGTAAATAAAATATGTGAAAAATTATTGGTGCTACTAGATAGTAGCACCAATAATTTAACTACTAGGACGCGGGTTCGAATCCGGTTGGAGAGAAAATTAGGAGTTATGGAGCCCTCCTGAGGTTCACCATAAAGAGGGTACCCTTAGTTGGGGAAAAATTAGGCAGTTGAGCATAATCTTGAAAAAAAAAATCACCTCTTCATAAAAATGTGAGCCCCTACTATTCGTATGTACAATATGTGAAAATTTTTATAAATAAATTAAATTACAGAATATAAAATAATATGTACAGCGAAAAGTATAAATAAACAAGAAATACAGAAAACAAAAATTGACATATAATAAAAATGGAAATAATAACAAATAAAGAGTAGATAAAATAGAAATATAAAAAATATTGTACAAACTAAAAGATGGTAAATTAGGGATATAAGAATAAACTAAATGTCAAGAAAATTTTCTTTCTTGACCGTTAATTTATTCTAAATTAAAGATAAAATTAATGTAAGTACTTTTTTAAAAGACTAAATATTACGATACTAAGATAATATTGATTACAATTTGATCCACTACTACTGATCTTTAGAGGTAGAGGTAATTTAAAGAGGTAATAGAGGCAAATTAATAAATAAAAGCATTTATGTTTCTAAAATATTTTTAATAAATTAAATAATATACTTAAATATTTTTCTTGCAGTAAATCATAGAGCTTTAAATATATTTCTTCAAGCATACTTTCCAAAAAAGATATGATGTTGTACAATTATACATGAACATAAAATAATAAGTTTACTATTCATTATAAACAACTTTATTGTGGCTGTTAATTTTTTATAATTAAGTATTAATCAAGAATAATAATTGGAAAATACTGGACTTACAGGCTTAGAGTAAAATGTAATTTTCCTGAATCTAATGATTTTATTTATTAACTAATGTCATTATTTATAATTTAATTAAACTATTTCCTCACTCAAGCCGACATTCTGCCTTAATCGCCGACAATGACTAACACTGGGCGCACCCCCAGCCGCAAATTCCTGACCCCCAGAGAGGAGGCTAAATGAGCCGGTAGGAGAGGATTAATTTCTTATCGAGCCCCTTGAACTAGGAATATTAAGGAGAAGGATAAGGTATGCATTAGGAGCCGGAGGACGGGGCTTGCATAATGTACGCTCGGTCATTCGGAACCTTCCACATCAATCATTGCTACAGGAGCTTCCTATCTCCTTCTCCTTAATAACGTCTCCATATCCTCCAGCGCATTGCGGTTTTCGGGGAGGCATAGCCGCTGGATAATTACGGAGCCGGCACCGTACAGCATCCAAAGCTATGTCTAAATCTAACATTCTGCTTCTCATGAAATCATGTTTAGTGCACTAGCGGACAAGTTTTTACTGATTTCTATAATGACAAACAATTTTGAATATATTGAGATAATATTTGACAAGACAAGACAACTCATCGATTTCAATGAAAAATTGTTTGGTGATACAACACCGAAAAACATCAGATACTTCTCCGTGCGTTCTTGCTAATTAACCTTAGGAGCCAAAAAAGAGTATTTATACATTTTTATTCATATTAAAAGCATTTTCTATATTATCGTATGCCGCCTTTGCTTTTCTTGTATTTAATGGTTTTATATACCAATTGATTTGTTTTTTAATGCAAACAATTTTTTTTAAATTCTATTGAATGAGTTTATGTGTAAGAAATATCACAAAAATCGAAAATAGCTTGGTAAAAATAAAATTTATTTTGGAAAAATTTTAGCGTCTTTAAAACTCTTAAATACGAATTTTGATATAAATAGAAATTTTTGGGCTTGATTTTTGTATATATTTTTTCTTCCGAAGTCCTGCATTCATCAAATAAATTTATAACTTACTATGTTATCCTAATCCAAACTATTGAAAAGGTGAATTTACGCTTTATCCACCCATATGAATATATTTTAGAGTTTATGTCATTTTTTGGGAGAAAAAGCAGTTTCCTCAAGATAATTTTTTTTAAACTTTTTTTTTTATACTTCGGGTTCAAGTTAGTTTACGAAAGTACAAAATATATACATATATTAAATAATTTTGGGCATTTTCTGTATTATCGTATGCTGTCTTTTCTCTCTATGTATATATTGGTTGTTTAGTATAGATTGTTTATTGTATTGAATGAGTTTAAGTGAATAAAAAATCTCAAAAAATAAAATATTGCTTACAGTTAAGTAGGCCAAAAAAATATCGTGGAAAAATCAAGACAGTTTCGTTATTAGCGTCTTTTAAAACCCTGAACTATTAATTTTGATATAAACCAACAATTAGAAATTTTCGGGCTTGATTTTTGGAGAATTATTTTTTTCTTCCGATGTTCTGCGTTCAGAAAATAAATTTAAAACTCTTTACAATTTTTTATTCTAAAATCATTAAAATTGCAAAAACTTTAACAGGATAACATTAATTTTCACGAAACCAAGGAGAGGTTTAAGGCCATCTAAATATCACGAAATGATACAAACTGTACCTTCATAAACCAATTAGAACCAGAAATAATTTTAATTTATCTTATGGTGCATAAAAAAATAAATTAATAGAATATAATTACCAATATATAATGCAGAGCAATAGTGGCATACGGTAATATAGAAGTTATTTATTATTTAAGATTTATAAATTTTTTTTTGTACCTCCATAAACCAAATACAATCAGAGATATAAAATAACATAAAATCTAAAATATATTTATGTGGGTCGAAAAAGCGTAAATTCATCTATTTAATAGTTTAGGATAACATAGTGAGTTATGAATTTATTTCGAGAACGTAGGACTCCGAAAAAAAAATATATATTCAAAAACAAGCCAAAAAATTCCTAATTTGTATTTATAACAGAATTCGTTTTAAGGGGATTTAAAGGACGCTAAAAATAAACCTTACTTGATTTATTCAAAATTGTTTTTTTTTGGCATAACTAAAAACCCTCGCACACATGCCTGATACTTTTCAACTTAGTATCACCAGAAAATGTTTTATTAAAATCAGTGAGTGGATATAGAGAGTGCTGTTGGGTTTTATAGCAGTTATAAGTTATCATAAACAGGAATGTGTATAATAAATAAAATTTATTACATCTATTTGGATATTTTTTTTACGTTGAATATGATCCTGATATCTGATTGGAACTAAATTTTCATGAATGCAGACGTTACGGCCCAATTGATTGATTTATAGATCCAAATAAAGAGAAGATGAAAATAGAATCATCTATAAATGATTGTATGTGAATTTAAGGAGGTCAGAACTGCAAATGCAGAAGTACAAAAATAAATTTCAATTATTTATTGAATGCCTACGTTTCGACCCACTATTAGTATGTCGGGGTTGTCTGGTCTGAGGCGATTTCTCCAGCCTGATGTCGCCTAACAGAAGGCCCACGACAAGACGTATTCAATTATGGTTAAGAAAGGAAGGCCGTGCCAGGGGATGAGCCCTGGACACTGACTAGGTAGAGGAGGTCTAGGTGAGAGAAA